>NW_025322529.1:47143-63320 GCF_019176455.1 Solea senegalensis
TGTGTGCGTGCGTGTGTGAGAGAAATGCTCTTAATGTGGCCGGTTCATTTGAAATTGTTGTAATATTGTGTGGGAAGTTACTGCTTTTCAGTTTAATGTGTGTTGTTGTAGAGTTTTAATTCGAGTTTATTTTAAAGTCGTGCTAGAGTCGATGGACTGGGGTGTGTTTTTTTTTATTTTTTCGCGGGCTTCGCTGGCTTCATGTGTGTGTGCGTGTGTGACAGAAATGCTCTTAATATGGCCCGTTCATTTGAAATTGTTGTAATATTGTGTGGGAAGTTACTGCTTTTCAGTTCGATGTGTGTTGTTGAAGCTTTTTTCTTACATAATTTTAATCAAAGTGTTAGAAAGGCTTCATAAGTTTTAGTTAATTAGTAATGTTAGTATTGTCTTTAATACTCTCCATCCCAGTAAAGCGCGTCCCTGTTACTTTAATAGCGCAAATCATTCCGGTTCACGTAGTCTCGCAGCTTTACTTTAATCACTCGCTGATGCTCATCATGCAGCTCTGCCATGTCAGTGTGAGTCACTGCTGAAAGTAAGTTAATATTTCAGTTCAGTAACGGGTGTGATCTCATTGTTGTGTATATTTCATTTACTGTTACTGTCAAGGGCTTATTGGGATGTGAAGCTGTTGAGAGATTTACTTCTGTTAGTTTCTATTGTGCCTCTATTACCTTTCATCATAATCCCTCTGTGATTTAACTCGTTGGCTTCTACTGACTGCTATAGACGTCAATTAACTGCGTTGAAAATGGTTGGCAGCCAATAATGTATCCACGGGAGTTATTGTGGCCGAGGCGCACTTTATGCACGTAAACTCCTAGTCCGGCGAGCATAGACATATAGTAGACGCCGCATTGAGCCCTGAATGTATGTCCACGTCGCCGCCATATTGGATGTGGCAGTATGTATGTGTGTGTGTGTATATGTATATGTGTGTGTGTATATATACAGTATGTTCATCAATGTGAATATGAAACCAATAATCACACATACACAGACATATTGCAATTGTATAGATGTTCATCAATGCCCCCTGTGTAGATATACAGTATGTGTGTATATATGTTCATTAATGTGAACCCCCTGTGTGTGTGTGTGTGTGTATGTATGTGTATATATATATATATATATATATATATGTGTGTGTATATGTATACATGTATATATATATATATATGTGTGTGTATATGTATACATGTATATATATATATATATGTGTGTGTATATGTATACATGTATATGTGTGTATATGTGTTCATCAATGTGAATATAAAAACGATTAATCAAAATCAGTTAAATGTAAACGTTAGTGCTCTTTATTCAGAAAACCCTCATGTCACATCTGCATTTCAGGATCTGGTTATTATAGACACAGATTAAATGTTAAATGTAACGTACGTTGGTTTGGTGCTTATTTATATCCTAAACATAAGGAGTAAACATTAATAATCATCACTTTAAAAGTTACATGTTTTTGGTGTGTGTTCTATAATACTAAGGTGGTGGATTGATGTTCATGGAAAGGTTATTGTGTTAACTATATTATTATTATTGTTGTTGTTATTATTATTATGAAGAGCTGATTATATACTGTGATTATAAATCCTGTAGTATGTGATGTTTGTAATTGCAGTATTAGGTGAGACTCGCCATTGTTGATTATAAATGTTTACTCCTTATGTTTAGGATATAAGCACCAAACCAACATATGTATTTTTCTAATGCTGAGTGTTGTTACTGTGATGATAAATATTGAAATATTCATATTTAACAGTTAATCTGTGTCTATAATAACCAGATCCTGAAATGTAGATGTGACATGAGTATTTTTTGACTAAAGTGCACATTTAACTAATTTTGATTAATTTTTATATTCACATTGATGAACGTGTGTGTGTGTGTGTGTGTGTGTGTGTGTATATATATATATATATATATATATATATATATATATATATATATATACATACACACATGCTATTGTGTGTGTGTATAAATATATATGGCCAATGCTTGTGTATGCATGTGTATGCCTTGTGCTTCATCAATGTAGATATAGGGAAAATTAATCACATACACAGGCAGACTACATTGTATAGATGTTCATCAATGCCCTATGTGGGTATACAGTATGTGTGTATATATATTTATTAATGTGAACCCCTTGTGTGTGTGTGTGTGTGTTCATCAATGTGAATATAAAAACGATTAATCAAAATCAGTTAAATGTAAACGTTAGTGCTCTTTATTCAGAAAACCCTCATGTCACATCTGCATTTCAGGATCTGGTTATTATAGACACAGATTAAATGTAAATATTTCAATATTTATCAACACAGTAACAGTGTTACACATATTACTAGCTGTAAACACTCAGCATTAGAAAAATACATATGTTGGTTTGGTGCTTACTTATATCCTAAACATAAGGAGTAAACATTAATAATCATCACTTTAAAAGTTACATGTTTTTGGTGTGTGTTCTATAATACTCAGGTGGTGGATTGATGTTCATGGAGAAGTTATTGTGTTAACTATATTATTATTATTATTATTATTATTATTATTATTAAGAGCTGATTATATACTGTGATTATAAATCCTGTAGTATGTGATGTTTGTAATTGCAGTATTAGGTGAGACTCGCCATTGTTGATTATAAATGTTTACTCCTTATGTTTAGGATATAAGTAAGCACCAAACCAACATATGTATTTTCTAATGCTGAGTGTTGTTACTGTGATGATAAATATTGAAATATTTATATATATTTAACAGTTAATCTGTGTCTATAATAACCAGATCCTGAAATGTAGATGTGACATGAGGGTTTTCTGAATAAAGATTTAACTGATTTTGATAAATCATTTTTATATTCACATTGATGTGTGTGTGTGTGTGTATATATATATATATATGTATATGTGTGTGTATGTATATGTGTATATATACGTTCATCAATGTGAATATGAAACCAATTAATCACACATACACAGACAGACTGCAATTGTATAGATGTTCATCAATGCCCCCTGTGTAGATATACAGTATGTGTGTGTATATATGTTCATTAATGTGAACCTCCTGTGTGTGTGTATATGTGTTCATCAATGTGAATATAAAAACGATAAATCAAAATCAGTTTAATGTAAACGTTTGTGCTCTTTATTCAGAAAACCCTCATGTGTATGAGGACAAAAGGTTAAATATTTCTATTTATCAACACATTAACAGTGTTATATTACTAGCTGTAAACACTCAGCATTAGAAAATACATACATTGTCGGTGCTTACTTATATCCAAACATAGGGAGTAAACATTAATAATCATCACTTTAAAAGACATGTTTTGGTGTGTGTCTATAATACTAAGGTGGGATTGATGTTCAGAGGTTTGTGTTAATATATTATCATTATTATTATTATTAATAGAGCTGATTATATACTATTATAAATCCTTGTATGTGATGTTTAATTGCAGTATTAGAGACTTGTTATTCTTTGTGTCCTCAGAACCACACACTCGCATGTATTTGAGCTCAGTGCATGTTGTTGTTCATTCACCTTTCTGCTGTAACTCACATGTGCCTGCAACTATTTAAAAGTGAACAAACTGAACTCTCATCTCCTACATTGGTCCTGATCTAATACAGCATGCTCCTCAAAAAACCCACATAGTCCTTTTAGTAAGTCTATCCAACACAAGTTTATCTTAAAGTCGGTAGAGAAACCTAACTGCTGTTTAGGCTGTCAACTTTGTGCTCTGTGCTGCTGTATTGACTGTACATAATCTTTCCTGTTTTACATCTGTCTCTTTTCCATATGTTTGAAGATTTCAACTTGACCTTCCTCAACACTCTGATTTGACAAATTTCATTGTCTTCAGGTTTGTGAGGATTACATCATTCTAGGCAGTCATTCCCTCCTTGCCTCCTTCTTATCTTTTGTTTTGTTCAGGATGCCACGAGGCAAGCGTTCCCAGGCCCAGAAGCTGCTGGACCAAACTGGACCAGGACACGGGCCCCCGGCTGGCCCTTCCTAGTATGTAACCTACTTTAGTTTCATTATTGTTTATATAAATAATGTTCAAAGTTAACAAGTTGTCTTCCGGTTCCCTAAATAGATCGGACAGGTGCTGCCATCAACCCGAGGAAGCAACATAAACTGGTCATTCCAGTGCACCGACAAGGTATTTTGTCATTTATGACTCTTGCTATGAGCATTGGTGATTTTTTCTTACAAAACATTTCCTCTGATGTTGCAGTTTGTTTGGCATCGGTGACTCCCATCTACAGGCCCGTAGATGGAGTCCATCAGGACTTCTCCTTTTTCCATGTCCACACCGGGGCCTGTGCGGAGTTAAGGACTGAGGTCAGAAATGCTGTTCCCTCGGACCCTGACTTGGTCTGAACAACCACCAAGCCAGTTGCACTAGAGAGACTGCCTGCACCAGGAGCTGACTCAGGTTCATTTGTACACTTTTAAGTGCTATTTCTCATTTCAACTGCTGTGTGTTGTTGTGACTGACTTTTCTTTTCACTGTATGATGGACTGTTCCACGGACTAATCTGCAGAACTAAGTTTCATCGTGTGGCAGAATGGGTATAAAGATAGAATGCATGTGCAAGTGCAGGTAAATGTAGAATGTCCTACATGTTGTCAGCCAACCTGATTAATTGTTTGTTGAAGGTGTCATGTACCTGTCGGTGGTTGAGCACTTCCCTCAGGCGCCGAAGCTGTGGTGCAGAGATGGCGTGAAGTAGAATCTTGAGCAAAGAGCACATGTAATATATATATATATAAAGTTTGACCAGTTCTTGGACATAAATGAACATCAATTGCATATTCTTGCAGGTGCACCTCAGTGACAGGAGGGATGAACATCTTGGTGCAGCTGTTGTGAGAACCACATACAAACAGTTTCTGACACCAAGCTCCCGTGCAACAGCTTTCCCCAAAATCGACATCCTCTCCGAGACGCTTCTCCCCAATACTCGTTGTGAGGGGAGAAGCAAATGTGGCCCAGCCAAACAACCCGTTTGACTGGGCAGTTGTTGGACGAGGCAGAAAGGTAATGGTTTCACACAGTGTAACCTGATGACCCTGAAGCTTTGACTGTAGAATGCCAGAAATGCTGTTGCGGTTATTGTGTATAGTTTGCTATACTGACCAGGCAAATAACCACTCATTTACATTTGATGTGTCTTCTACAGGGACAGCCAGCACCAGCCATGGCTCAGGCTCCTCCCCTTCCGCTGAATCCTGTGGTCTTCTCCCCTGAGGTCTTGGATGTGATGGATCAGTTTGTTCCGTCACAGCTTGAGACTCCTGTTAGCCCGGCGAGTCCAAAGGTACTGTATAAAGATGTTCTTCCTTCCACATGAAATGTAAAATGGTCAAATGATGATCATTTGCCCAGATACGGCTACTTAAAGGTGTTTCTGTTGTCTCTGTTGTTGTGGTGTGTCTGCAGAAAACCAAACCAAAGAGGAGACTGACCAAGGTTGGTCATTTTTACATGACTTTATTTTACTCTTAATCGTTTGTTTGAGAATAATTTCTAGTACTTTTGTGTAAATAAACCACCTAAATGAAGCTTCTTTGGGGGCCATTGTTTTGTTGTGATTTAGAAGGACGCTACACCACGTGCTGCAGTGTGTCTGAAGACAACAACCGCCAGTGCTGTGTCTGGACCTGCACCAGCTTCTCCTAGACGGGTGAGATAACAAGCTATCACAGGTGGATAGTAACAGAGTACCAAAGATGTAGTGTAACAAAGATGTACTTTGTTACACTACTTATTAAGCAATATTTGAGGTAACTTTTTTTTTTCTATCAAGACTTTATCTTTTACTCTGCTACATATAAATATTAAAAATATACTTTCTACTTTCCCCCTAGTTAGTTTTTACAAATGAAAATATAAATATATAAGGTTTCATGTTATGTGTTTTTGTTCTGTACTGCTGCTCTCTTTCCTCACTATGGATGTACAGGATCATCTCTCTTGACCCATGTGTTGATTGTGCTCTTTATAAGCTCCTGTTGACATTTTATAACTGTACATTTTTGTGTGAAAATTCAATAAAATCATTATTGACGGGGGAAAAAAACAAATGTTATGGGATTTTGTGGAATGGGCCTGTCTGAGAGGACGAGAAGAACAACGTACGCTACTCCTGAAGATTAGAGGTAAGGGCACGGCGGCGGAGATCGACATGACTACCTCTGCAGTCAACGATGATGAGGAAGACACGGAAACATGAACACACTGACGGCATCTCCTTCAGTAGAAGACAACAGTCACCTGTGATCATACCTGGCATCAATGTTTGGCTACCATGGGATGCGGGAAAATCCTGAAACATACAGAGAGAAGTGCCACGAGATAAAGGCGCTTAATAACTCTCCATCCAACCATGTTTGATTGTTTTGCTGCTTTTTGTGTACTTTAAAACTTGTACTTAATATGTATTTTATAAGATACTTTTGATACTTGAGTACATTTAATGTGAGCAACTTTAAGACTCACTGAAGTGATTTTCTTGTGGGTGACTTTAACTTTATATCATTTTCACTTATGTATTTGTGCTTTTACTTAAATAAGTTTGTTATACACCACTGCAAGCCATCCTCTGTCATTGTAGCAGGGGGATGATCAGTGTATGGAGAAACATGTAGTGGTTTCATTTAATATCCACAGAGTAAATGGTGTCAATAAAACCCTTTGGTTTAATTGGTTCATTGTGTTCTCAGGTGACTCGGGTTTCTGCACCAACTGCAGAGCTCAGCGCAGCTGAGGATGCACCCTCCTGCTCACGTGCTCCTGTTGAACAAGTATGTTTCTTCTGACACAGTTTAGTCATTTCAAACACCTGCAGCATACTCAACACATTGTCTTTAAACAAAAGGATATGTATTAAAACAAAACACTAGGTGGCGCGCTTCATTTCACTTATATTCAATATCATGTGTCAACAGCTGCCTGAGACCCCTTCACCCACCAAACACACCTGGACGATTGCAGACACACTCAGCCCCTTTCAATCTCCAGTTAGGAAGGTACAGTATGTTTCTCACCTCCTTTTCAGTAACATCTGTGTGTCACTTCCACATTCTCTAAACTTGCTGTTTACTATCAGATGATGAAAACTGGACCACCCCCAGCAACATCCTCCATCATCCTGGACGATGCACCCTCCTGCTCCTACGACCCAGTTGGAAAGGTGTGTTTCCACCACGCACAGTTGACACACATACACAAGTCACCTTATCTACATCTACACAACAACTAAATCCACTAAAACAAGCACTAAAAACATTCACACTCATAATGTATCAATATATTGATTTGTCTTTGTAACATTTGTTCCAGTTTGGTACAGTTTAATTTTTAGTTGGATAAATCTGTGTGTGCCTGGTTGGCCATGGACAACATGTAGTGTTTGGTGCTGTGACATCAAAGTTTGTGTTCCATATCATAAATTTATATATATGTTTATGTATATATATGTGTGTGTGTGTTAATATGGAAGCACATTGCAGTCACTTAGAAAAAAATAAAAACAAAACTTTTTTTTTGAGTAAATATTTCTGTTTTTCTGAGTAATACATTTTTTTGGTCTGTTTTTTTCAAATGACTGCAATGCACTTCTGTATTTTCAAGGTGTAGAAGTAAAAATATGAACAGAGTAAATTGTGTCACTAAAAGCCTTTGGTTTCATTGGTTAATTGTGTTCACAGGTGACTCAGGCAGCTGCACCCACGGGTGGGCCCAGCGCAGTGAAGGATGCAGCCTCCTGCTCAAGTTCTCCTGTTGAACCAGTATGTTTCTTCTGACACAATTTAGTCATTTCAAACACCTGCAGCATACTCAACACATTGTCTTTAAACGAAAGGTTATGTATTAAAACAAAACACTAGGTGGCGAGCTTCATTTCACTTATATTGAACATCATGTGTCAACAGCAGCCTGAAACCCCTTCACCAACCACACCGACCTGGACAATGCGACATGGACTCAGCCCCTTACTGTCTCCAGCTAGAAAGGTACAGTTTGTTTCTCACCTCCTGCTCAGTGACATCACTGTGTCACTTCCATGTTTTTCTAAACTTGCTGTTGTTTACTATCAGATGATGAAAACTGCAACACCACCAGGAAAATCATCAATCCTGCTGGACGATGAACCCTCCTGCTCCCATGACCCAATTGGAATTGTAAGTTTCCATCATGCACAGTTGATGCACGCACACACAAATGCTTGCATTCACATCTAGTGTGTGTATAAAGGTGTACAAATAAATATACAGAAGAGTATTAGCCACTTGTGTATAAAAAACAGATTGCAAAGAAACTGTAACACTGTTAAATAAATGCTGTATAATAAAACACTTTTAAAAATGATAATGACTTCAATAAAAAATGTGTTTGCAGTAAGTTCTCCTTTGACAAAATTGTACAAAAGAAGTTAGAACTGTGGCAGAGGGATAATTTACTTTGGTAAAAGTTTGGACTTTCTTTAACCATGTATGTATTTAACTGTAATTATAATTATCCTCCATATTTCTTTTCAGGCTTCAGCCAGGCGGGAGGAGCATTCCCTGAGGGCGACACATTCGCAGAACGACTCAAGGTACACGTCGTTCTCTCGAAATCACCAGTGTACCTGCATTGCTCTAACCTTCCTGGCCTTCCAAAGTGAAGACGTGCTCTTCACCACACCTCACCTCGACCGAGTTCTCGAACAGGGAGATTCGCTCTATGTTGCTATTAAGCAACAGCTCCTGTTCGAGAAAAGGTTCCATAGCAACCACCTAGCTGTTGAAGAACTGCCCCGCCAAGTTCTCACAGATGAAAACATCTACGGTGTGCGCTTGTCTGATGTGAGGTGTGGCTATCTGAAGGCACAAGTCAACAGCCCAGGAAGGAAGCAATGGTGGCTGCCCCTGGCTAAACAGCTGAAGTGCCTCTCTAGAGATGTTAGCCTCGCTTTGCTCCTGGTCTCTCCCGAGTGCTTTGCGGTGTTTCGCACCAGATCCGGTGAGTATGGGATCTTTGATTCTCATTCACGGAGTGCCAGAGGTTTGCCTTCCCCAAGTGGAAGAGCAATTATGATGACGTTCACCCACCTCCATGGTCTGGTCAACCACATCCACAGGCTTTTCAGGGAGCGCAGTGCTTATGCCAGCTATGAGTTTGTGCCTCTTTCTTTTGAAAGAGAAGTGGCCTCACCACCACGACCACCCCCACAGAGCAACGTGACAGCAGATGTCACAGAGAGCAATGTGGAGGATGCACCTCAACCTGTAGCACCCAAACTGTGTGAGGAGGACCAAGACCATGTGAGCAGTGTGGAGGACTTACCTCAACCTGAAGCACCCGAAGTATGTGAGGAGGACCAAGAGCAAGTGAGCAGTGAGGAAGACTCCCCTCAATCTGAAGCACACAACATATGTGAGGAGGACCACAATCAACAGAGAGGCACATTTCAAAACCAGCCAGAAATCACGGACAAAACATCAAAGGCAGCACCAAATGTCTCCAAACTTGGCAAACAACGGCAACAAAAAGCTAGACGCCGAGCGTGCAAATTGGAACAAGCACAACCTCAAAAGTCCACAGCTCGGACAACAAAATGTAAAAGTGAAAAAATCAAATATGCCACCTGCCCAGAATTTCGAGCGAAAAAAAAGCAAGCTCTAAAAACCAAGTATGTGGAAGACCGTCACCAGAGACTGTTGTCATCCAAGAGGTATTATGCCAAGCCTCATGTTCAACACAAAAGGAAAGAAAACATGGTCCAAAGATACAAAATGGATCCTGATTTTCGGAACACACAGCAGAAATTCATGGCTCATAGATACAGAGATCCTGATTTTCAGAGCAGACACAAAAAATACATCACCCAAAGATACAAAAGCAATCCTGATGTCAAACAGAGCAAGAAAGCATACAACACAAGAATGTATGCACGTGACCAGAAGTATAGGCTGAAAAAGATGCAAACTTTTCACACCAAATATAACAGCGACCCCGACTTCAGACTGCACCATATACGGAGCTGTTCCCAACACCGGAGAAACAAGTTGGCTTCAAATGCAACCTTTCAAATGCATTACAGGTTGCAGCGTGCACTCAAAATAAAAGAAAAATACAAGCACTTCAGACACCGCCAGCAGAAACCGGCCAAGCCTGTTGTCGACCCTGTGATGGAAGCGGCGATATCTGCATTCCGCGAGACCATTCGCCAGGGACCCACACGTGTCTGCACAGTCTGCCACCGACTCCTCTTTCCCAATCAAGTCAAGCAGTGCAACAGATCCAAGTATGTGAAAAACACCCGTGTGGCATCTGCTTGCTTGACGGGTAAGTATGTTCACGTGTGTGGCGGCGAATGCTCAGCGCCTTGCACCGTTCCAGAGGAGAGACTACAGGAGTGGATCTGCCCTACTTGTGACGGACACCTGACGAGAGGACAGATGCCATCCATGGCCGTAGCCAACAAGCTGGAGTTAGCGCCCCTCCCCCCCGAGCTAGCTGATCTGAATGTGCTTGAAAGGCAGTTGATTGCAAAAATCCTGCCTTTTGCGAAGATTGTTGCCTTGCCCAAAGGTCAGCAGAGGGCAGTGCGCGGTGCTGTCGTGTGTGTGCCGTCGGAGGTGGAAAAAACCGTCAACTGTCTCCCAAGACCCAACCCTGAAGCCCAGCTGCTGCAGGTCAAGCTGAAGAGACACATCAAGTACAAAGGTCATCAACACTTCTACACGGTCAACATGAAGAGTGTGCTAGCTGGACTAGCAACACTGAAGGAGACGCACTCTGAATATCATGAGATCAAGATCGACGAGAGTGCGACCTTTGAAAGTCTTCATGATGACCGTGAAGAAGAAGACCAAGTACAGGTGAGTCAGTCTGAAGCTGCTGCACAGCCCCAGCAGAGCAACGCTTCAGAGGGAGAAAAGGAAGACGTTGCACCCACTTCAGCGACAGGTGAACAGGAGCAGCTCAGACCCGGGTTGGCCCTGGACACCTGCATGCAGCCCCCTGACATAGCACAGGAAATACTCTCCTACGGTAGTGGGATATTTAGTATTGCCCCCGCCCAAGGCAACAAACCCGTAGGCTTTTTTACCATTCCCAAATTGGAATCCATGGCATTTCCTGTGCAGTTTCCAACAGGACAAAACACGTTGGACGAAATTAGAGCCATCAAATTGTCACCAAGTATTTATTTTAACGTAAGACTGTTTTCGGCCGACTTCAGATTCGCAGGCGACCAGTCTTACCTTTTCTTTGCCCAGTTTGTCACCGAAACTCATTTGGCTAACAGCAGCATGTCCATCCAAATGCGCAAAGGCAAGACCAAGTCAAAAGATGGTCGCCGGATTTCCAACCGCATGCTGCAGGACAAAAATGAAGTGGAAAAATTGATCCAAAATCAGGACGTGACCCGCTTCATGCAGCCCCTGAGAGGAACTCCAGCTTATTGGAACAAAACGCTGAAGGACCTCCACGCCATGGCCAGACAGTTGGGCAAGCCAACATTCTTCCTCACGTTTTCAGCTGCCGAAATGAGGTGGCCTGAAGTCATAGAGGGTATCAAAGCTCAACAGGGTGAAGGTGTGCATTTTTCCGAGCTGGACTGGAACGCCAAGTGTGACATTCTCCGGAGTAATCCTGTCACTGTCATGCGGATGTTTGAGAAGAGAGTGGACGCGCTCATGACGAGCCTGATCATGTCTCCTGCTCAACCCATCGGTGAAGTGATGGATTACTTCTATCGTGTGGAGTTTCAAGCACGAGGAAGCCCACACATACACATGCTGGTGTGGATCAAAGACGCACCAGTGTTGGGAGAATGTATGGACGAGGATGTGTACCGATTCGTCGACCGGTACATATCGTGCGAGAAGCCTGACCCAGACGCGGACCCCGAGCTGCACAAAATTGTTTCTGAGGTGCAAGTGCACAGCAGAAACCACTCCAAGTCGTGCAAGAAGGGCAATGTGGAGTGCAGATTCGGGTTCCCTAAATTGCCCATGGAGAACACCATCCTGACGTACGACACCCCCAGCCCCGAGGAAGAGGACAAAGACGGCGACAATGACGGTGGAAAGGATGACCGTGAGGAGGAGAGCAGGCGTGGTAAGGAAGCCAAAAGTGCTGGCAAAAAGAAGGCCGCACTTGTGAAAAAACAAAAAGAGGCCCGGGACAAACTGAAGCCACTGAGGAACCTGCTGTGCGATCCCAACGCTTCATTCGACACCTTGACGGAGCTGCTTGAGAAGTGCAATCTCACTCATGAGCAATACTTGGATGCTGTGTTTGATCTGACAATCGGAAGTGTGCTTTACATCAAACGCCGCCCCAACGATTGTTGGATCAACGCGTACAATCCGGTGTTGCTCAGGGCATGGAACGCCAACATGGACATCCAGTATGTCATCGACGACTACAGCTGCATGGCATACATGATGTCCTACCTGTCCAAACCTGAGCACGAGATGACCGAGCACCTCAAGTCAGTCGTCGGTGACGTGAAGAAGAGGAACGTCAACGAGCGCGACGAGATGAAGCTGATCATGCAGGCCTACTCCAAACACCGAGAGGTCAGCGCTCAGGAGGCCGTGGCGCGGACATGCAGCTTGCCTTTGAAGAAATGCACCCGGAATGTTGTCTTTGTCCAGACTGATGACAATGCTCTGAAAATGAGTCACCCGATGAGCCGGTTGAAGAACATGTCACCAGAGGCAGAGGAAGTGTGGATGTCCGGTGTGCCAGAGAAATACGAGGTAAGACCCGCTGCACCTGAGTTTGAATTCATGTGTTTGGCTGAATTTGCCTCAGAGTACAGAATTCTCTACGGCCGCCAGACTGAAGGCAAACGAGCACTTCCTCTCCAAAACGACAAAGGCTTCATTCAGAAACGGACCAAAGGCAAGTGTGCTGTCATCAGGTTCCCTCGCTTCTCCGAGAAAAAACAGCCCGAGAAGCATTACCGACGCCTGCTCAAGCTTTATTTTCCTCACCGGTCGGACAAAGACCTGACGAGCGAGACGTGCCCGACGTACGAGCACTTCTACAAAAGCGGCCGCAAGTGGGATCTGGAAGTCAAGAGTATCGTGGACAACAACATGAAGCGATACGAAGGCTATGGCAGGCAAGTGAACAATGCACTGGACAAGATGCGACAGATGGGCCCGACTCTGAACGCGTGGAACACCTTTGCGCCAGAGGTTGAAGTCGATCGCGTCGAGTGCATTGAGCAGCGGCAGCACATTGATCGCAGCGACGACGAGGACGAAGAGGACGGGGTGCCCGACTACCACGTGGACCCCAAGAGCAGCGCGGGCGTCCCGGGTATAGTTGTGCCAAAGTTAAGCCCAGACTTTGTGCGCAAAATGTACCAAAGCCTCAACCAAACGCAAGCCTCCGTCTTCTACACTGTGCGCGAGTGGTGCCTGAAACGTGTTTGGGGTGACGATCCCGAACAGTTTTTCTACCTCGTCTCTGGCGGAGCTGGCTGTGGCAAATCCCACCTGATCAAGTCAGTACACCAGGAAGCCACCAAGATCCTGCGCCAGCTGCCCAAAATCCGCGACCTCGCCGACATGTCCCAGCCCACTGTGTTGCTCACAGCATTCACTGGCACGGCGGCGTTCAACATCTTGGGTAAAACCTTGCACTCCATCCTGAAGCTGCCAAGGAACCTGAAGCCGCCATACCAGGGCCTTGGGAACTCACTGGACGAGGTGAGAGCGACGCTGGCGAACGCAGAGATTCTCGTCATCGACGAAATCTCGATGGTTTCCAAAGAACTGTTTGCCTACGTCCACTGGAGACTCCAGCAGATCAAAGGCAACAGGAAACCATTTGGAGGGATGTCTGTTCTGGCAGTGGGAGACTTTTACCAGTTGCCACCCCCCGGTAAAGCCAAACCACTGTGCGTGTACGAGGAGACTGTGTTGGATCTCTGGAAAGATTACTTCCAGATGGTCAATCTCACAGAGATCATGCGCCAGAAAGACGACCTCGCGTTCGCACAGCTGCTCAACAGGATTAGGGTGAAGCCAAAGACGGAGCCACTCGCCACTGAAGACGGAGCCTTGCTCGCCACAGTCGTCGCTGACGTCAGTGATTGTCCACCTCAAGCGTTGCACATTTTTGCGACGAACAAAGAGGTGGACGCCCACAATGCCGCCACAGTCGCTGCCTTGCACCAAGACATCGTGAACATTCCGGCAGACGACTACAAGAAAGATCCCCGGACTGGATGCATGCAGGCCTATGCGCAGCCCGTCAAGGGCGGCAAAAGAGACCTGCCTGACGTCTTGCAAGCCGCTGTGGGAGTGCGCGTCATGGTCACGAGAAATCTCGACGTCGAAGATGGACTCGTCAATGGGACGTTTGGAACGATCGCACACATTGTGACCAGACCCGGATCGCACGGAAAGACGACCGTGACGCTGCTTGGACTCCAACTGGACAATCCTTCGGCGGGTCAGAGATTCCGGAAAAAGATCCTGGGGCCATCTGACAATCTGGCCTACATTGAAAAATGGGAGGAAAAAATGAGTCACAAGAGAATGGTGCGACGACAGTTCCCGATGAAGCTAGCCTTTGCATGCACGGCCCACAAAGTGCAAGGCATGACCCTACAGTCGGCGGTGGTAAGTCTGAAGCGCGTGTTTGAGCCCGGAATGGCTTATGTGGCCCTGAGTCGGACCACATCGCTTCAAGGACTGAACATCACCGACTTCGAGGAGAGTAAAATCTATGCAGATCCTGACATCACGTCTGCACTCGAGGGTATGAGGAGAGCTTCATTCCACGGTGTAATGCCACTCTTGCACCGCGTCCCATTGGCAGAGCAAACCATCTTCACGGTCATCCACCACAACACCGAAGGACTGACCTGTCACATGGACGACATCAGAGCCCATCATGAACTCAGGCTCGCTGATGTTTTCTGTGTGACAGAAACGCATTTATCCGGAACCGTCGTGCCCCAGACGTTGCATTTGGACGGGTACAACATTTTCACGCGCAACAGACACACGTCATACACACACTACACAGACATGGCTACGAAGGATGGAGGTGGGGTCGCAGTGTACTGTCGGAACAATCTTCGGGCCGAGGCCCGTCGATACATCCAAAACGTCACCGATCTGGAATTTGTTGTCGTCAAAGTTGAGGGACCAGTCAAAGCGTTAATCGCGACTGTGTACAAGCCTCCAAATTACAGTCTGGCCAAGTTCCTGCCAAATTTGCAAAGCCTCTTGGACAGTTTGGACATGATGAATCACCAGCCTGTGATTGTTTGTGGGGACTTTAACGAGGACCTACTTTCAGGAGGCAAGAAATCCATCAGAGAGGTGTTTCAGTCCAGAGGCTTTACACAACTAATAGCAACGGCAACGACGGAAAAGCAGACACTGCTCGACCACATCTACATCTCACAGCCACAAACATGCCTCCAGGCTGGTGTACTGCAAACATATTACAGTTATCACCAGCCAGTGTACTGTGTTTTGAATGTGTAAAACCAGCCAATACATACTGCGACATGTTTTATTATGAACTGTATATTGTGTATGTGTATATATTTATTTATTTATTTATTGTCCACAAATGTGGATCATTGTGTATGGGTGCAAGTAGAGGCATCTGGCATGTTCTCCATTGCTCCCATATTTTTAACTAACTTATTTGTGTTGATGATTGTAAATATGTGATTGTCCATGTATTGGTATGTATTGGCTGGTTATAGCGTGTGTCTGTATATGTTGTGTTTAATGACAAATTGTGTTGGCCCGATAATACAATGTCTTGTGTGGGGACTGGGGGTCGGGAGGGAATCGGCGACAAAGACAAGGCCGAAGGAGGAACCTGGACCCTCCATGAAGAAGTCCAGGTAACACACACACACACACACACACATTTGTTTTAACTTTTTTTTGGACGAAGAACCAACCAAGGACCAACAACAAAAACAAAGATAAGTATTATTTTCTATTCTTAAAAAAACATATCTAAAGTTTCATGTGTTTGACTTGAAATTGTCTCACTGGTATCTTTTGATTTTGTGTGTTTTAACAGATCCAAGGAAGACGACCTTCAAGAGGACGAACATCAAGGACCAACAACAAAAACAAAGATAAGTATTAT
>NW_025322530.1:0-21467 GCF_019176455.1 Solea senegalensis
TTAATTTAGGTGAGTACATGGTTTATTTTGACTGTGGTTAATATCATACTCATATCTGCTATGTGCGTGTTGTTTTAGTAAAGGAAATTTGATAAACGTAATACATTTTTTAACAATAATAATAATAATCCATGGATTTCCCGCTGAATCTGACAAAACTGATATAACTCTAATCTGTTAAAATATAAATCTTGTAGAAATTATCTCAATTTATCAGTGTTTTTATCAACATATTTTTTCAATACTGCAGTATACCAATAACCGAGAATATTTTGGTCACTATCGTCACAGTCTGAAATATTCATACTGTTACAGCCCTAAAACACATGTAATTTTTGGAGAAAACTGAATTGTTTACTTTTATATTGTCATTATAATAAATGGCTAGAATGATTTAAAACATCCCACTAATTTTGTTAGTAAAACTTAACACAATGGTACATTTCTGCATGAAATTTTAAAATATGTGCTTGTTTTTAATGAATATAAACATGTGACTGTTTTGTGTAATGCAGTCAATTTGGTGCAATAAATATGCAAAGACCATAGGGGGCAGCAGAGCTGAAAAAAGGGTGTAGTAAATATGAAAAAACCATAGGGGGCAGCAGTGAGTAAATATGTGTGTATGCAGGTAATACACACACACACCAATTTTTGCGAGATTTTTCCAGTTTGCTACTTTTCTGAGGCCCTCTCTGAAACTTTGAGAGAAGCCTAAAAACAGCCTCTAGAGGCCTTTACAGTGAAAACAAAGTGAGGACCGACCAAAATGACCTCACTTTGTAAAAAGGACCTCACTCCAAAGGTTAATAAATTACACTGGGTCTCAAAAAGATAGCTATACAAACACACACACACACACACACTGACACACACACTGACACACACACACTGACACACACACACTGGGACACACACACACACACACACACAATAATACTGCAGACACACACTGACACACACACTGACACACACTGACACACTGACACACACACTGACACACACACACACACACACACACACACACACACTGACACACACACACTGACACACTGACACACACACACACTGACACACACTGACACACACACACACACACTGACACACTGACACACACACACACACACACACACACACACACTGACACACTGACACACTGACACACTGACACACACACACACCTGACACACACACACACACTGACACACTGACACACACACACACACACACACACACACACACACACACACACACTGGACACACACACTGACACACACTCGACACACTGGACACACACACACTCGACACACATCGACACACACACTGACACACACACACTCGACACACTATCATCATCATCACACTGACATCATCAATAACACTGACACACACACTGACACACTGACACACACACACACACTGACACACTGACACACACACTGACACACTGACACACACACACACACACACACACACACACACACACCGACACACTGACACACACACTGACACACTGACACACACACACACACTGCTGCCTCCATCACTGAGTTCAAATGTCTTATTTTGTCGTCAAATTCAGCATTTTTAAAATCTTCTGTTCATATTGACTTCAGTGACACAAAGTGACCACACGAGGCAGCAGAGGAGCAGCAGCTGTCTCTGTGGGCTTTGGTGTGGGAGAGTGAGTGAAGACGTGGTCATGTGACTGCTGTGAGCCATGTTTTTACATCATGTCACATCTGTGTTGGAGTTAACACATGTGATAGGGAGATAAGTGTGTGTGTGTGCGTGCAACACCACCTGTGATAAACAACACACACACACACACACACACTGATCTGTGTGTGCGTGTGTGTGTGTGTCTCCAGGTCCTTTATCCTTCAACCCTAAGTGCAGGAAACAGTTCAACAGACTGTACCACAACACCAGAGACTGCACTGTACCTGCCTGTGAGTACACACACAGACACACACAGACACACACAGACACACACAGACACCTTCACAGACACACACAGACACACACAGACACTCAGACACTCTCACAGACACTCTCAGACAGACACAGACACACAGACCCTCACAGACACACACACACACACACACACACACAGACAGACACACAGACACACAGACCTCACACACACACACACAGACACACACAGACACTACAGACACACACACAGACACACACAGACACACAGACCTCACACACACACACACACACACACACACAGACACAGACACACAGACCTCACAGACACAGACACACACAGACACACACAGACTAATACACAGACGCCACAGACACACATAACATAGACACACACAGACACACACACACAGACCTCACACACACAGACACAGCACACACAGACCCCCTCACAGACACACACACACACACACACACACACACAGACACACACACAGACACACACAGACAGACACAGACACACACACACAGACACACACAGACACACACAGACACACAGACACACACAGACGCACTCACAGTCACAGACACATGCACGACAGAGACACACACACGACACAGACAGACACACGCATCTACAGAGACATACACACACAGAGACACACACACACAACACACACACGCATGCAGACAGACACACGCACACAGACAGACACACGCACCCACAGAGACACGCACACACAGACTCACAGACACACCTGTGAAGGTTCATGTCGTCACTCACTGCTGCTGAGAGCAGTCTATGAAAACATGTGAACCAGTGATTTTAGCTGCTGCTCTGCTGCCTCGTGTGGACACTTAGTGTCACTGAAGAAAATCTGAATTAAAAGCAGAATTACGTTTTTAAAAACCCAGGTGACAAAATAAGACATTTGAACTTAGTGTGTGACCTGCGAGCTGAAATCACTGATTTTCTCTTTGGATTATGTATTCATAATCCAAAGTCTGTGTGTGTCTGTGTGTCTGTGTTATTTATTTATTTATTTATTTTTGTCAAATATGGATGAACAAATATCACATAACAAGATTATACAAGCTAAATGCTAAGCTAGGCTAACAGACCCTGAGCCTTGTGACAGTGTGTGTGTTGTTTTTTTCCCACAGATTATAGACGATGTGCTCGTCTGCTGATGCAGCTCGCTAACAGCCCGCGCTGCACTGAGAGATAGACGGTGAGACGCTCACACACACACACTGAGCCGCAGGTCAAAGGTCAAACACACACACACTCATGTGACCAGTCAGACTCATACAAACATGAACTTGAAGGAATTTTCCTTTCAGGCATTTTTTTATCTGAGTGAATCAAAAGTTTGTTGTGAGTCACTGGAGAGGAAAAGACCAAAGCGAGGTTCTTTGGTCACACCAAAGACCAAAGCGAGGTTCTGAACCCTACAACATGAAACCTTCAGGACCACAGAGAATCAGCAGGACCACGGGGAACCAGCAGGACCACGGGGAACCAGTAGGACCACAGAGAATCAGCAGAGGACAGAGGACCAGCAGGACCACAGAGAACCAGCAGAAAACCAGCAGGACCACAGGGAACAAGTAGGACCACAGAGAACCTGCAGAGAATCCTGCAGAGAACCTGCAGGACCACAGAGAACCAGCAGGACCACAGGGAACCAGTAGGATTCACAGAGAACCCAGAGAACCAGTAGGAACAGGGAACCAGGACCAGAGAACTCAGAGAACCAGCAGGACCACAGGGAAACAGTAGACACAGAGAACCTGCAGGACCACAGGAACCAGTAGGACACGGGGAACCAGTAGGACCACAGAGAACCAGCAGGACACAGAGAACCTGCAGGACCACAGAGACCAGCAGGACCACAGGAACCTGTAGGACCAGAACCTGCAGAGAACCAGCAGGACACAGAGAACCAGCAGGACCACAGAGAACCAGCAGGACCACAGGGAACCAGTAGGACCACAGAGAACCAGCAGGACCACAGGAACCAGCAGGACCACAGAGAATCAGGGAACCAGTAGGACCACAGAGAACCTGCAGAGAACAGCAGGGACCATTAGGAACCAGTAGGACCACAGAGAACCTGCAGAGAACCAGCAGGACCACAGAGAACCAGCAGGACCACAGAGAACCTGCAGAGAACCAGCAGGACCACAGTCTGTAGAACCTGAGAACCCACAGTGGAGTTGACTACACCTGGAAGAACCAGGAGAACCAGGTTATCGTCAGAACCCATAGAACTCATAACCAGTGGACAGTATCACCTGCGTTGAGATGCATTATGGGAAATGTAGGCCAAAGGTCAGCACCTGTTGACCTCTGTTGTCTCTGACAGTGACCTTTGACCTAATTCTCTGTCTCTCCTCGTCTCCTTCACAGTCTCTGGACGCGCAGCCTTGCCGTGACGGTGAGGAGGGAGGAGCATCCGTGATGTGATGTCATCAGCAGTGGCAGCCAATGAGCTGAGAGATCACAGCGTCTCCTCGTCTCCTCGTCTCCTATCGGCTAAAACCATAAAAACTCTTTCACTTATCAGATTACAGGTAATCAGATTACAGGTAATCGGATTACATTCACTGACACAAGATCTGAGAATGTGGAATAAATGGCGCCTCCTGCGGGACAACAGTGGGTCTGTCTCTGGAGGATGGAGGACAAACAATGTCCCGCTCAGTGTGTGAGGACCTGATTGAAGACACCCACTGTTATTTTGTTACATCATCATAATAATAACAATAATAATAATAATCTGTGTACAACGTGAAAGAAGAATAAAGACACTTTTGATATTTATGGATTTTCATGTCTTCAGTCTCTGGTGTCCACAGGGGGCGCTACACTGACACTGATGTTTCTGATGATTCTTTAATTAATCATCACAGCAACCAGATTAATGTGATAAATCAGTTAAAACTGCATTAGCATTTAGCTCAGCATTAGCTGTGTAGGATGACGGCTCCTGTTAGCTTGATTTAGCCACTTTTACATTACATTACATTACATTACATTACATTACATTACATGTCATTTAGCAGTCGCTTTTATCCAAAGCGACTTACAAAAGTGCATTTAAACATTTGGGTATAAATAAGAGCTAGAAGTAAGTAAGAGCTTCAAGTAGAACAAACTATGAAGTGCTAGTCATAAGTGCGATGTACAAGTTTTTTTCGTCTTAGTCGAGGTAGAGTCGGAAGAAATGTGTTTTTAGTCGGCGTCGGAAGATGTGGAGGCTTTCAGCTGTCCGGATGTCGATGGGGAGATCGTTCCACCATTTGGGAGCGAGGACAGTGAACAGTCTGGAGTTCTGCGAGTGCCTCTGCGATCCTCTCAGTGAGGGGGCAGCGAGCGCGGAGTGGGCGGGCTGGGGTGTAGGTTTTGATCATGTCCTGGATGTAGGCTGGACCGGATCCGTTTGTAGCATGGAACGCAAGCACTAGAGTCTTGAAGCGGATGCGAGCAGCTACCGGAAGCCAGTGAAGGGAGCGGAGGAGCGGTGTAGTGTGGGAGAACTTTGGTAAGTTGAAGACCAGTCGAGCTGCTGCATTCTGGATGAGTTGCAGAGGTCGTATGGCGCATGCAGGAAGACCAGCCAGGAGGGAGTTGCAGTAGTCCAAGCGTGAGATGACAAGAGCCTGGACCAGAACCTGTGCCGCCTTCTGGGTTAGAAGAGGCCGAATCCTTCGGATGTTGTGCAACATGTATCTGCAAGATCTAGCTGTTGCAGCAATGTTGGCAGTGAGGGAGAGATGGTCGTCAAGTGTCACACCCAGGTTCCTTGCGGTGTGAGAAGGAGTTACCACAGAGTTGTCGAGGGTGATGGTTAGATCTGTGGTGGGAGAACCCTTTCCTGGGAGAAAAAGAAATTCAGTCTTGTCAAGATTGAGTTTCAGGTGATGGTCAGACATCCACTGAGAGATGTCAGTCAGACAAGCGGTGATCCGTTCTGCTACCTGTGTGTCGGAGCTGGGAAAAGAGATTATGATTATGTTCTATAATCTGAGCGAACGTGGACCAAAACACAATGTAGCGCAATGAAATGCTAATGTTAGCTCTTCAGCTGGTTGAATGCTATTTATGGCCCAAAAATAGGAGTCGTTATCTGATGAAGTGGTTTCATCCGTTTGTTTATCTCCGTACTGAGGCTAAGAAAAGAAGCTAATTTTAAACTTGAAATGTTATCTAACTTTAACACATCATTAACTTTATTTACCAGTGATTATAATCAGTAGATTTTAGTGGTTGCTAATGTTAGCTCATCGGCTAGTGGGCTTAAAATAATAGCAAACGTAATTTGATGTAATTTGATTAAATATGATATAACTGTAACTTAGCTTACAAGCTTACTAGCTAAAATGTAGATGTTGACTGAATGCTAATTTTAAAAGATAACTAACATTAACAGGTTGTTAGCATTGAGGTAAAAGGCACATTTAACGGTTCATTAACAACTTAGCAATATGAATACTAACTTAAACACTCTAATTAGTGGTTGCTTATGTTAGCTCAACGGCTAGTGTGGACTTGGTTAGTGTTTGAATGCTATTTATAGCCTTAAAATAGCTATCGTTATCTGATGAATTGGGTAAGCTAATTTGAGGCTATATTCACTTCATTAAATGTTATCTAACTTTTTAGGGTTGTTTACGAGGGGTTGCTAATGCAGGCCGATCTCATAAGCTTGCTAGCTAAAATTAGGACATCAAATTGATTGACTTGGTGCTAATTTTAAAAGATAAGTATTTTTGATTATTAGGTTAGTATTACAGTGAATGCTAATGTTAACTGTTAGCTTACCACCATCACCAGTTAGTGTCATTAAGGAGACCGAAGACACGTGAACGACACGTCTTTGTTTTTGGACGTCCACCTCGCCTGCTGCAGTTTGAAGACAAGTCAAAGTTCTGGGCTAAAAAAAGACGGCAGAGACAATAGAACACTTGTGGGAGGAGCAAAGCAGGGAGGTGACGGACACCTAACAGGTGATGTCTCATCTGTGAAGAATCTGAATCCACACACACACACACACAGTGACACGTCTGTCACCAGATCATTAAAGAAACTCGTCGTTCAGTATTTGTTTAATCCACAGGAACGTGAACACATACCTGGGTGGGGACGTTTGATTGACGGCTCCACAGCACTGCTAGTGACTCGTGTTGTGGTAAGTTAACAGGTTAGTTAATCACTCATTTTGACTGTGTGGTGATTCCCTGACTGATGTCCCACAGAAGACATGAAGGACAAATGGTGTGGGAGGACAGAGAAAGAAGGAGTGGACGGACGGGGGCGGGAGCGGGGGGGTTCAATTCACAAACTGGAAAGAGAACTCCAGACCAGATGCGAGGACTTGGTAGAGGATTCAGATGTGGATTTGAATGGAACTCCCAGGACTTCCAGCAACTTCACACTCAACAAAACCTGGATTTGTCCTCATTTTATTGAGCCAGAGTCTGAGTCCTGCGACGGGTTTAAAATCTTTGAATATCCTGGTTTCCTTCCCCATAAAACCACATGTGATACCTAATTTAGGACGTCTTTGAAAGACATTCTGTGGACATGGACAAACATTTGAGACAGCAAGTCTATGTGGGATCCAAAAGGTTTGGATTTTGGGACCAGGTAGTCTTTGGAGGGCGCTAAGGTGGGGAAGAACCCATGTTTGAACCCACATAGACCTGCTGGACCTGCTGAGACCTGCAGAATGCTCACGACGGGCAGAGAAGAGAACCCAACATCCAGACCCAAGGGTTCCACTAACAAACTGAGCTGCTTCAGGACCATCACCAAGAACAGGTCCTGAACCAGGACTTTACTGCTCCAGACCCAACTGTAAACACGGCAAAGACACAATAACATGGTTTTCTATTGAAGTGTGTCTTCAGACTGACAGGAAGACCTGTGGACACACACACACACACACACACACAGCACACACACACACACACACACACTCACACACACACACACACACACACACGCGTGTGCACGCTCAAAGAAAACACAGTAAGAAGAGAAATGGCAGAAACACTGATGTTTATCTAACACACTATTTAAAGAGAGAGGGAGTATTAATGCCAGGAGCGCGGGAGAGATGGACAAAGAGATAAAAACAGAGACATGTGACCACATTTCTGTTTGTTTGTCTCATATTTACTGAGCACACATTCCAGCAGGTCAGAGCTGGGCGTCACCTTCATCCTGCTCATCCTCACACGTCCAGCGGTCATTCACTCGTTCACAGACGCTGCATCAGTGTGAGGGTGGCTGATGTAAACATACGTTCCTGGAGGCGCTGAGTTCCGGTCTGATTCTCCCTGCGACAGATGGGGATTTCACAGCTGCTGACTCAGGCGTCATCAGCTGAATGTCATGTCAACAGCCGACAGTGCTGTGACTGATGGACAAACGGACGTCTCACACACAGCAAACACAGCGGGGAAGAAATCAGGAATTTACACTCACTTAAACTCAAAGTCACAATCGAGAACGTTTCGAACTGCGTGTTCATACATAATCAGCCTCACAGAGACAATCAGGAGCTGCTGCTCTGCTGCCCCCTGTGGTCACTCTGTGTCACTGACGTCAATCTGAACATGGAGACAAAATCAGAGATTAGAACTTAGTGATGGAGGCAGCAGTGTGTGTGTGTGTGTGTGTGTGTGTGTGTGTGTGTGTGTGGTTTACATGTCATCACAAACAAATGAATTATTGTGCTAGTTTGACTAAAACTGGACGTTTTAAAAAACAAAACCATAAAAGCCAGTTTTAATAAAGACTGGGAGTGAAAACCACGTGATTCAACACTCTTTGATCTGATTTTATCATCTGTTCCTGTCACAAATTAGCCCATTTCTTTTCAGAGTGTGGTTTTATCTGTCGTTCTAATCCTGGCCATGCTTGTGGTTTCATGTCTTCTCTGTAAACACGACCTATTATTACACATTTATTATAAAATGATATCACTCAACCTTGTTTCATAAAGCTCTTGTTTCTGCTGACCTCTGCTGGTCAAACTGTTCACTGACACCACACTTTATCTATACATAACACTTTATCTATACATAACACTTTATCTATACATAACACTTCATATGTTACACTTTATCTATACATAACACTTTATATGTAACACTTTATATGTAACACTTTATTTATACATAACACTTTATCTATATATAACACTTTATCTATACATAACACTTCACTTTTTATCTATATATATAACACTTTATCTATACATAACACTTCATATGTAACACTTCTTATTTATACATAACACTTTATATGTAAATACTTATTTATACATAACACTTTTTATCTATATATATAACACTTTATCTATACATAACACTTCTCATATGTAAATAATTTATCTATACATAACACCTTATCTTTATACATAACACTTTATATAAAAATAATTTTTATTTATACATAATAATTCTTATCTATATATAACACTTTATTTATACATGCCACCACTTTTTATCTGTATATAAATACCTCTAATCTGTACATAACACTTTATCTATACATACTAATTTTATCTATACATAACACTTTATATGTAAATAATTTTTATATAACACTTTTATATAAAAATAATTTTATTTATACATAACACTTTTTATCTATATATAACACTTTATTTATACATACCACTTTATCTATATATAACACTTTATCTATACATACAACACTTTTTATTTCTCCATATATAACACTTTATCTGTACATAACACTTAGCCCACATAACACTTCATCTATATATAACACTTCTTATCTATATAATACTTCATCTATATATGTAATACTTTATCTATACATAACACTTTATCTATACATAACACTTCATATGTTAAGCACTTTTATCTATACATAACACTTTATATGTAACACTCTTATATGTAACACTTTATTTATACATAAATAATTTTTATCTATATATATAACACTTTTTCTATACATAACACTTTATCTATATATAACACTTTATCTATACATGTAACACTTCATATGTAACACTTCTTATTTATACATAACACTTTTATATGTAACACTTTATTTATACATGACACTTTATTTATATATACACTTTTATCTATACATAACACTTCATATGTAACACTTTATCTATACATAACACTTCTTATCTATACATAACACTTTATATAACACTTTATTTAATACATAACACTTTATCTATATATAACACTTTATCTATACATAACACTTCATATGTAACACTTTATCTATACATAACACTTTATCTATACATAACACTTTATATGTAACACTTTATTTATACATAACACTTTATCTATATATAACACTTTATTTATACATACCACTTTATCTGTATATAACACTTTATCTATACATAACACTTTATCTATATATAACACTTTATCTGTACATAACACTTTATCTATACATAACACTTTATCTATACATAACACTTTATATGTAACACTTTATATGTAACACTTTATTTATACATAACACTTTATCTATATATAACACTTTATTTATACATACCACTTTATCTATATATAACACTTTATCTATACATAACACTTTATCTATATATAACACTTTATCTGTACATAACACTTTATCTATACATAACACTTCATCTATATATAACACTTTATCTATATATAATACTTTATCTATATATAATACTTTATCTATACATAACACTTTATCTATATATAACACTTTATCTATACATAACACTTCATCTATATATAACACTTTATCTTTATATAATACTTTATCTATATATAATACTTTATCTATACATAACACTTTATCTATATATAACACTTTATCTATATAAAACACTTTATCTATACATAACACTTTATCTATACATAACACTTCATATATATAACACTTTATCTATATAACACTTTATCTTTATATAACACTTTATCTATATAACAATGTATATATAACACTTTATCTATATAACAATGTATCTATATATATAAATTACATTATATATACATTAAATCAGGAAAAACAACAACACAAGTGCTGACTAATTAACTCAACCTAGCATGCTAACAGCTAACCCTCGGCCTGTATGAAGATATTTAGCATGCTAACAGCTAACCCTCGTTCTGTCTGAAGATATTTAGCATGCTAACAGCTAGCTCTCTGCCTGTCTGAAGCTCTTTAGCATGCTAACAGCTATCCCTGGGCCTGTCTGAAGATATTTAGCGTGCTAACAGCTCACCCTCAACCTTTCTGAAGAATTTAGCATGCTAACATCTAACCCTGGGCCTGTCTGAAGCTCTTTAGCATGCTAATAGCTAAGCTCTTTATCATGCTATCAGCTATCCCTGGGCCTGTCTGAAGATATTTAGCGTGCTAACAGCTAACCTCTGTCTGTCTGAAGCTCTTCACCATGTTTAGCAGCAGATGAAACAGACGTTTTGCACCTTTAACGTCAGATTTTTCTCAAAACTTTGTTTTCAGAAACCATGACTCAGCAGATTAGCTGCTCTCCACACACATTAGTGCTGAAGTTCAACACTGAACCAAGTGGACTTGACCTGCGTCTCACAGATGCTATCATCACTGTTATTACTGTTATTACTTTAATGGCAGCAACTTAAATGTCCCCACTAGTTTCATTTTGAAGGAACAAATAACTCTGATGGTTTGGTTCCCTGGACTCTACTGACTCCTGACCTCTGACCTCCCTGAGGAGCGCAGCTTATTGCGCTGCTGAGGGATTCATAGCAGTCGGCGGCACTATCGTGCTAACTGTGAGAGCGCAAGTGGCGACTGTGGCCAAACATGGGAAAGATTTCAGTGTCTGAGCCTGAATAAACAGTTGAAACAGAGCCTGAGTCTGGATCTGGAACATTCCTGAGCTGGTCTGAGACCACAAAAAAACAAAAAAACACAAGCCCCGCCCCCGAACACAGAGCAGCCAGTCAAAGGAGCGGTCTTGAAAAAACTGTCAGACACTTGGGACCCATCGTAGAAACGTTTTTCTTCCACAACGATCGCATTTTTGAGGCAGTAAACGGTGAAAATCAGAACTCAGTGGCTCAGTGGCGCCCCCCGAGGTGAAACCCCGCGAGGACAAAACTGAAACTAAGTTGCACCAAATTTCGATCATCGTCGATGTGTACTTGACGCATCAATGTGACTCCGCCGTACATCGACTGATCGGCTGGAAACTCCAGACATGAGACGAGAGACCGACCCTGGACACGTCACCTCCCAACAGGAAGTTGACCGTCCGAAACAGGAAGTGCCCTTTAACTTTGCCACACATTGACCAACATAGCGCCACCTGCTGGCAGAACGGAAGCTGCAGTCTATTTGAGTAGGTATTCATTGATTATTTGATGGTTGTGTTTCAGACGTGGACGAGCAGAGGATCATGGAGACGGATCACAGTTTTCATCACATCACGTCGTATTTACACAGCGACTGAGCCAGTAACACAAAGAATGTCCTGACTGTTGGCTCCGCCTCGACGTGTCAGGACCAAACACAACATTTCTCTGTGTCGACTCAGATTTCATTTATTTAGAGATTTAAGGGACGGGAACGTAAGACATGAAGGTGAAATACTCAAAAACAAAGAGTTTGTTGTGTAGTTTGACATAAAGCAGACTGTCATTCATGTCTTTTTACAAATCTAAGGAGGAAAAACCATGTTTCATGTTCTCAGTCAAAGGTCAGGAGTTCACCTTCTGTTTCTGCCTCACACTATGAACTCTGGGAAAAGTGACGTCACTGCTCAGGCACGCGCTCACCTCAGCAACAACACTCGTGCACGGCGGCAGCGCGCTGAACTTTGGGGCTGCCCACGCGCCGCCTGTCTCCCTAACAACGTCCTTCTCTCTTTTAAAACTTCGCCTGTTCGCGTGTGACGTCACAGATAATCCGCCCCGTCTGTGTACACCTGCGCCCGTCTCGTCGACGTCATTACTGCAGATCATCATCATCATCATCATCATCGTCATTATTTTTTTTTTTTTTACCGCCGCTGTGAAAGCCGGAAGCGCGGCGGGCACCTGTGCGCAGGTAAACAAGCGGAGGAAGAGAAGAAAGAAAGAAAGAAAAGTGAGTAAAGTGGAGGAAAAGCGTGATTCTGTCAGAGAACGTGAGGTTTTTCTGCTCTTGTCCACTTCCTGTCTGGTGTGTCTCATCTGTCTGTCTCACCTGTCTGTGTCTGTCTCACCTCTTGCTCCACACGATCTACTTGTTCCTGTTTCTTCACACTGTAAAAAATCAGTTCATACGTTAATAATGTTAATGATGAAGTTAATAATGTTAACTTCATCATTAACATTATGGAATCCAGCTCCCCACGACATCCCGACAGCCGGAAAGCTCCACATCTTCCTCACTAAAAACACATTTCTTCCGACTCTACCTCTACTACATCGCATCGCATTCCACTTACAAAAAAAAAAAAAAAAAAAAAAAACTTCACACTTATGACTAGCACTTCATAGTTTGGCTTATTTGAAGCTCTTATTTGTACCCAAATGTTTAAATGACATGTAATGTAATGTTCATGATGAAGTTAATAATGTTAATAATGAAGTTAATAATGTTCATGATGAAGCAATGTTTAATGAAGTTAATAGTAATGTTCATGATGAAAGCACAATGTTAATACGAAGTTAATAATGTTCATGATGACGCTAATAATGTTCATGATGAAGTTGATAATGTTCATGATGAAGTTAATAATGTTAATAATAGGGTTAATAATGTTCATGATGAAGTTGATAATGTTAATAATGAAGTTAATAATGTTCATGATGAAGTTGATAATGTTCATGATGAAGTTAATATTGTTAATAATGAAGTTAATAATGTTCATGATGAAGTTAATAATGTTAATAATTAATAGTTAATAATGTTCATGATGAAGTTAATAATGTTCATGATGAAGTTAATAATGTTAATAATGAAGTTAATAATGTTCATGATGAAGTTAATAATGTTAATAATGAAGTTAATAATGTTCATGATGAAGTTAATAATGTTCATGATGAACTTAATAATGTTCATGATGAAGTTAATAATGTTAATGATGAAGTTAATAATGTTCATGATGAAGTTGATAATGTTCATGAAGAAGTTAATAATGTTAATAATGAAGTTAATAATGTTCATGATGAAGTTAATAATGTAAATAATGAAGTTAATAATGTTCATGATGCTCATGTTCATGAAGTTAATAATGTTCATGATGAAGTAAATAATGTTCATGATGAAGTTAATAATGTTAATGATGAAGTTAATAATGTTCATGATGAAGTTAATAATGTTCATGATGAAGTTAATAATGTTAATAATGAAGTTAATAATGTCTTTGATGATTTGAATAATGTTCATGATAATAACGTAGTTAATAATGCTATGATGAAGTTAATAATGTTAATGATGAAGCATAATGTTAATGATGAAGTTAATAATATTCCAGAAGCTAATAATGTTCGCTATGATGAAGTTAATAATGTTAATAATGAAGTTGATAATGTTCATGATGAAGTTAATAATGTTATTAATGAAGCTAATAATGTTCGCGATGAAGTAAAATACGTTCATGATGAAGTTATTAATGTTAATAATGAAGTTAATAATGTTCATGATGAAGTTAATAATGTTAATGATGAAGTTAATAATGTTCATGATGAAGTTAATAATGTCTATGATAAAGTTAATAATGTTCATGATGAAGCATTAATGTTCATGATGCAGTTAATAATGTCTATGATAGTTAATACTATGGCTTTAGTTAATAATGTTCATGATGGAAGCGACAAACACGATGAAGTTAATAATGTTCATGATGAAGTTAATGTTAATACGAAGTTAATAATGTCTGCGATGATTCACGTCGTCTTGCGATGAAGTTAATAATGTTAATAATGAAGGCGTAATGTCTATGATGAAGTTAATAATGTCATGATGAAGTTGATAATGTTCATGATGAAGCTATTAATGTTACCGATGAAGTTAATAATGTTCATGATGAAGTTAATAATGTTAATAATGAAGTTAATAATGTTCATGATGACGCGGTACGTTCATGATGAAGACAATGTTCGTGGATGAAGTTAATAATGTTAATAATGAAGTTAATAATGTAAATAATGAAGTTAATAATGTTCATGATGAAGTTAATAATGTTAATAATGAAGTTAATAATGTTCATGATGAAGTTAATAATGTTCATGATGAAGTTAATAATGTTAATAATGAAGTTAATAATGTTCATGATGAAGTTAATAATGTTAATAATGAAGTTAATAATGTTCATGATGAAGTTAATAATGTTAATGATGAAGTTAATAATGTTAATCATGTTAATAATGTTAATGATGAAGTTAATAATGTTCATAATGAAGTTAATCAAACGTTATCGTATCGTTTTTAAGACCTTTACATTTTTTAACTGATAAACAAATAAATTGACATTTCAGTCCACTACAGATTATTTGACGATGAGTGACAGCTGGTTAATCTGGGATGTTGGTGTGTTTGTAGTGAGTAACCCAATCCCATCCAACCTCAAGTCTGAGGCCAAGAAAGCTGCCAAGATCCTGACGGACTTCACCGAGATCTCCGGCAGGACCGGACCGGACAAACTCATCCCCCGTGAGAAAAGACCACACAGTAACACAGTCTGTGTGTGTGTGTGTGTGTGTGTGTGTGCGTGCGTGTGTGTGTTTTTCAGCCATGTGAGCTTCTGTGAACTATCCCTTTAATGTGTGTGTGTGTGTGTGTGTGTGTGTGTTGCAGCTCATGTCATAGCGAAGGCTGAAGGTCTCGCCATCATCTCTGTCATCAAGGCAGGTTTCCTGATCACGGCCAGAGGAGGCAGCGGCATCGTCATCGCCAGGCTCGCCGACAGACGTAAGATGTCCACCTGTCTGTCTGTCCACCTGTCTGTCTGTCTTGAATGTGCCACAATGACCAACAGATGCTGCTAGAGGCTTTTTGTGTGAATGCTCTGCCGTCTCTGATTGGCTTGTTTTTTTGTCTGTGAGTCATCTGACGACACACTTGTCATCAACAAGTTGTTGAGCCGTCACCACAGCGAGGGGTCACATGGACCCGCCCACTTACTGTGTGTGTGTGTGTGTGTGTTTATTTCTCCACTTTGATAGAAAAAGCAGAAACGTCATTAAATAATATAAATGTGTGAGTCACTGACCTGTCAATAAACCAGTGTTTGTGTTTGTTGTTGATTGTATCTGTGTTGTTGTTTGTATCTGTGTTGTTGTCTGTGTTTGTGTTGTTGTTATCGTTGTTGTTTGTGTCTGTTTGTATCTGTGTTGTTGTCTGTGTTGTTGTTTGTGTCTGTGTTTGTATCTGTGTGGTTGTCTGTGTTTGTGTTGTTGTTATCGTTGTTGTTTGTGTTGTTGTCTGTGTTTGTGTTGTTGTTATCGTTGTTGTTTGTGTCTGTGTTTGTGTTGTTGTTATTGTTGTTGGTGTTGTTGTTTGTGTTGTTTGTGTTCAGGTTGGTCCGCCCCCTCTGCCATCGGCATCGCCGGGCTTGGAGGAGGCTTTGAGATTGGAGTGGAGGTGAGTGACAGAAACATCACACATGTGTTGGTGTACTGCAGCCAGCCACCAGGGGGCGATGTGCTGAGAACATATTTCAGTTCAGTCATGAATCAGTTAACACTGAGGGGAAAAGCCAAACGTCAGATTGTCCTTGAACGCACTACTGTCCGTCCCACCTCATTATAAATCTGGTGGCGGGCGTCACATGTTTCAGAGGAATTTTCATACTTTAAGTATTTTGTGTGTAAATAATCGTGACGATGGCGACCTTGAACGCAGCACTTTACATTGACCTCCTGTCTAAAGCTCAGGTGTCAGATTGTCCTTGAACACAGCAGGAAACGATGTTTCATGACATGTAACAGAGTGTAACTGTCAGGTGTCAGACCTGGTGATCATCCTGAACCAGCGCAGAGCCATCGAAGCCTTTACCAAGGGCGGGAATCTGACGCTGGGCGGGAACTGCACTGTCGCCGTGGGACCAGTGGGCAGGTGTGTGTGTTTGTGTGTGTGTGCCAGGGCAGTTTGACAGGTTTCCTGTTAGCTGGTGTGAGATGATGTGGGCGTGGCCTTGTGTGAACTGAGTTGCAGTTATGTAAGCATTGAGGTCACAGAAGAACCACAGAAGTGAAGTTTAAATTCTTTCCTGAGCCAAAGAACCTCATTCCTGACCCAAAGAACCTCCTCCTCCCTGAGCCAAAGAACCTCCTCTTCCCTCACCCAAAGAACCTCATTCCTGACCCAAAGAACCTCCATCTCCCTGACCCAAAGAACCTTCTCCCTGACCAAAGAACCTCCTTCCTGGCCTATAGAACCTCCTCCCTGACCCAAAGAACATCCTTCTTGGCCTGTAGAACCTCTTGGAATCCCCGTGAAAGAAAGCCACTAAAGCTGTTGTTCCTTATCTCAGGAACGTGGAAGCAGACGTGGCGCTGCGCAGCACCGCAGCAGTTTTCACCTACTGCAGATCCAGAGGTTTGTTCGCTGGTATTTCCCTGGAGGGATCGTACCTGATCGAACGCAAGGAAACCAACCGCAAGTATGTACCGAGCATTTCCTTCTCGGCTCGTGACTTTGTTGTCAACGAATGAAAGTGTAATGTGAATATTTCTGTGGTTATGTTCATGTCGGTAGGTTCTACTCCCGCGACATCCGAGCTTCAGCCATTTTGAACGGAGACGTGGAGCCTCCATCTGAGTGCTACGACCTTTACCACATCCTGGACGCTTACTCCGAGGCCTACACCACAGACTGGACCAGCAAGAACATGCGATCAGTGGTAAACAATAACGTAGAGACAACATTCCACTCAGTTCTTACCAAGGGGAATGCTAAGACGGGTCCAGACCAGGACCGAGGTCTCTGCCGAATCTTGGCTTGAAGTTTCTAGGTCCTCAAACTTTTCTTCCTTTTTGTTTCTCTGCAGTCGTCTGTTGCTCCGTCCAGACCTCCAGCTCCAGCTCAGCCGAAACCGCCGAGCAACTACCATCAACCGCCGAGCAACTACCAACAACCGCCGAGCAACTACCAACAACCGCCGAGCAACTACCAACCGCCAGCCAGCTCAGGTAACAGTCCTTGCTGAGGAAAACTGTGATTTTGGCTCATAAAATCTGCGTCAGTTTAAGTTTATGATGTTTTAAGGACTTTTTATCTCACTGTGAGACAGATTTTTCCACCAGGAAACAGAAGTTTGTAAACCACTCACTCTCCCACACCAAACCTCCTAGACAGAATCAGTGATTTAAAGTCGGGACACAGGAGCTGCAGGTCCTCTGCTGCCTCATGTGGTCACTTTGTGTCATTGAGGTCAATCTGAACGTTGGATTTGAAACACTGAAGTTACAAAATAAGACATGTGAACTTTGTGATGTAGGCAGCAGTGGATCACCAACTCCTGGGTGTGTGTGTGTGTGTGTGTGTGTGTGTGTGTGTGTGTGTGTGTCCAGGTGCTCGACCAGGAAGTAAGAACGCTCTGTATCCGAGTATCTCTGTCTATAAATCTGAAACCTCAGGTGAGTAAAAACTCTTACCTTTGCTTTCATTTTATCTCTCCTACTACTCCATTGTCTCCTTCCCTCCTTCCTTCCTTCCTTCCTCCTTCCTTTGACTGGTGACAGAGTTTTTACTTGTGTGTGTGTTTGAGGCTGCAGCTCCCTCTAGTGTTCAACTCTTTGTTTTCCTTCATGTTTCAGATAAATTTGCCTCGAGGAGTCAGAGCGTCGGTATGAACACACACACACACACACACACACACACACACGTTGGACATTCATGACTTGAGGGGACACTGCATTGACTTCTTGGAGACTTACTTTAACCTTAACCACAATTACGACTGGCCTAATCCTAATCCTAATCCTCCCCTTAAAACATATCTTCACCTTAAAATGTAGTTATTTATTTTATGGAACACAAGGAAACAAGTCCCCATAATGTGAGTTTAGGTCCCCACAACATTAGTAATACCTGGACACACACACACACAAAGTTTAAGTTCAGTAGAATTTTAAATATAAAACTTCATTATATTATTATTATTGTTATCATTTTTTTAAAGGCGGGGCACTGTCATCAGCTGCAGCTGGCCCCCAGCTGGTCGTCACGGCGACGCACCCGTTCACCGGGCAGCAGCCGGGCGACCTGAGCTTCAGCCCCGGCGACCGCATCACCGTCGTCACCAAGACCGACTCCGAGTACGACTGGTGGGAGGGGCAACTGGATGATGGGCGGGTCGGGATCTTCCCCGCTAACTTTGTTACATACTGAGGCTCCTCCTCCGCCCGCTGGTGTGTCGGAGGTACTGCAGCTACAACACTGGGGCCAGTTACGGGCAGCAGTTAGGGTCAAGAGACGTTTACAGGTCACACTTTAAAGATGAAATCATTAATAACAACTTCATCACAAAAATGTTCTCTCTGGATTTTTAATTCTTTACATTCAAACACAAACATGAATTCATTATTCACACATTCATGTTCTGTCACTTTAGAACTACATTTGAAATATAAACCTACATTAAAAAATACATTTAATCTGGAATATATTTAATCTGACATGTGTTACTGCAGCGTCAGCTGACCAAAGGTCAGCTGACTTTTTCAGGGGTTTTCTTCTTCTTTTTGCTTTGAATAAAATAAATAAATTCTATTTATCAAACATGTTTCTTCACTTTCTTGAAGAGGAACTAGGAAGTCATGGAAGACCACGTAAGACCACATAAGATCGCGTAAGACCGCGTAAGACCACGTAAGACCGCATAAGATCGCGTAAGACCACGTAAGACCACGTAAGACCACGTATCACCTTCTGTGTGGAGAACACCAGGTCATACCTGGGGAGAAACCCGAGGGTCTCCTCTGAACTGAAGGCACTTCTGAATGAGAAGAGGATAGTCGTCCTCTCAGGGGACAAGGACAAGCCGAGGACGCTGCACCACAGTGGACCAGGACGATTCTAATGAATCAGATCTTGATCAGGTCAGAATAGATTTGACCATAGACCCTCCTTTCTCATCCATGGACCCTCCTCCCTGACCCATAGACCCTCCTCCCTGACCCATCGAACCTCCCTCCTGGCCCATAGACCCTCCCGTGAGACTTATTTGAGGTGTATTTTTTGCCGTGTAATCCGATTACATGTGGTGTAATCTAAACTCTAAATCTTGTATAATACGATTGGGTTAAGCATGACGTGTAATCTGATTGGTTGGACGTGACGTGTAATCTGACAAGGTGTGACATGTAGACGTGTAATCTGACATGGTGTGACATGTAGACGTGTAATCTGATGAGGTGTGACATGTAGACGTGTAATCTGATTAGGTGAGGTGTGACATGTAGACGTGTAATCTGACCATGCGGACAGAGCGCGTGTTATGAACGTGTGATAGTTTTTATCAGTTTGTCTAAAGTTCAGTGAATGTTAACGTGTGTCGGTGTGATGATTCTCTCTGCTGTGTGTGTGTGTGTGTGTGTGGACGCAGGTGTAAAGTGAGTGGGTGAAAATCCACCGTGACTCCATGAACACGTGTGAGTGTGTGAGTGAGTTCTAAACAAACAGAAAGTTAATGTGTGAAACGTTGTTGTGGTTGAACCAGAGGTCAGAGGTCACTAAACAAGGAGCATGTTTGAATCATCACAGGGCTAACTTTATTTAAAAAAACAAAAACTACAGGAGACATTGAAACAAAGCTGAAGAAGGTGACGTCATATTACATGCGTTTGTTTCTCATCATGTCCACCAGAGGGCGCTTTCATCCAAGGCTGTCTGTCACAGTCCTCCACTGAGTCAGGAAGTGGACCGTCACTGGTCTCAGGCAGCAGCAGACACAGACCGCAGCCTATGATTGGTCCACTGCTGTACACCACCATGGCGGCCAATGAGATCGCTCCGTTCACCGTGGGCGGGACCAGAGCGTTGACCAGGCAACCGAGACGGAAACTCATGTTGACCAGGGACATGCAGCGCTGTCTGTAACGTGTTTATACATAATCCGATTACTCCAGCTGTAATCTGAATACATAATGTGTGTAATCCGATTATTCCAGCTGTAATCTGAAAACATGTGTGTAATCTGATTACATGAGCTGGAATCTGAATACATAACATGTGTAATCTGATTACATGAGCTGTAACAGTAATGTGCTGGTGGTTTGATGTGGAATCTGATTATGCAAGGTTTACCATGTTAACATGTAATCTGATTCCACGAGATTTGTGTAGTGTGATGACATGAGGTGTAACATCTTGGCATGTGATCTGATTACATTAGGCAAGATGTGTAATCTGATTAGGTAATCTTATTAGGTGAGGTGTGGTATGTAATCTGATTAGGTTAGGCATGATGTGTAATCTGATTAGGTCATGTGTGACATGTAATCTAATTAGGTTAGGCGTGATGTGTAATCTGATTAGGTGAGGTGTGGTATGTAATCTG
>NW_025322531.1:0-20261 GCF_019176455.1 Solea senegalensis
ACATACTGGATGTCCATGTTGGCGTTCCATGCCCTGAGCAACACCGGATTGTACGCGTTGACCCAACAATCGTTGGGGCGGCGTTTGATGTAAAGCACACTTCCGATTGTCAGATCAAACACAGCATCCAAGTATTGCTCATGAGTGAGATTGCACTTCTCAAGCAGCTCCGTCAAGGTGTCGAATGAAGCGTTGGGATCGCACAGCAGGTTCCTCAGTGGCTTCAGTTTGTCCCGGGCCTCTTTTTGTTTTTTCACAAGTGCGGCCTTCTTTTTGCCAGCACTTTTGGCTTCCTTACCACGCCTGCTCTCCTCCTCACGGTCATCCTTTCCACCGTCATTGTCGTCCTCTTCCTCGGGGCTGGGGGTGTCGTATGTCAGGATGGTTCGGTCCATGGGCAATTTAGGGAACCCGAATCTGCACTCCACATTGCCCTTCTTGCACGATTTGGAGTGGTTTCTGCTGTGCACTTGCACCTCAGAAACAATTTTGAGCAGTTCGGGGTCCACGTCTGGGTCGGGCTTCTCGCACGATATATAACGGTCGACAAATCGGTACACATCCTCGTCCATGCATTCTCCCAACACTGGTGCGTCTTTGATCCACACCAGCATGTGTATGTGTGGGCTTCCTCGTGCTTGAAACTCCACACGATAGAAGTAATCCATCACTTCACCGATGGGTTGAGCAGGAGACATGATCAGGCTCGTCATGAGCGCGTCCACTCTCTTCTCAAACATCCGCATGACAGTGACAGGATTACTCCGGAGAATGTCACACTTGGCGTTCCAGTCCAGCTCAGAAAAATGCACACCTTCACCCTGTTGAGCTTTGATACCCTCTATGACTTCAGGCCACCTCATTTCGGCAGCTGAAAACGTAAGGAAGAATGTTGGCTTGCCCAACTGTCTGGCCATGGCGTGGAGGTCCTTCAGCGTTTTGTTCCAATAAGCTGGAGTTCCTCTCAGGGGCTGCATGAAGCGGGTCACGTCCTGATTTTGGATCAATTTTTCCACTTCATTTTTGTCCTGCAGCATGCGGTTGGAAATCCGGCGACCATCTTTTGACTTGGTCTTGCCTTTGCGCATTTGGATGGACATGCTGCTGTTAGCCAAATGAGTTTCGGTGACAAACTGGGCAAAGAAAAGGTAAGACTGGTCGCCTGCGAATCTGAAGTCGGCCGAAAACAGTCTTACGTTAAAATAAATACTTGGTGACAATTTGATGGCTCTAATTTCGTCCAACGTGTTTTGTCCTGTTGGAAACTGCACAGGAAATGCCATGGATTCCAATTTGGGAATGGTAAAAAAGCCTACGGGTTTGTTGCCCTGGGCGGGGGCAATACTAAAAATCCCACTACCGTAGGAGAGTATTTCCTGTGCTAAGTCAGGGGGCTGCATGCAGGTGTCCAGGGCCAACCCGGGTCTGAGCTGCTCCTGTTCACCTGCCGCCGAAGTGGGTGCAACGTCTTCCTTTTCTCCCTCTGAAGCGTTGCTCTGCTGGGGCTGTGCAGCAGCTTCAGACTGACTCACCGGTACTTGGTCCTCTTCTTCACGGTCATCATGGAGATTTTCAAAGGTCGCACTCTCGTCGATCTTGATCTCATGATATTCAGAGTGCGTCTCCTTCAGTGTTGCTAGTCCAGCTAGCACACTCTTCATGTTGACCGTGTAGAAGTGTTGATGACCTTTGTACTTGATGTGTCTCTTCAGCTTGACCTGCAGCAGCTGGGCTTCAGGGTTGGGTCTTGGGAGACAGTTGACAGTTTTTTCCACCTCCGACGGCACACACACGACAGCACCGCGCACTGCTCTCTGCTGACCTTTGGGCAAGGCAACAATCTTCGCAAAAGGCAGGATTTTTGCAATCAACTGCCTTTCAAGCACATTCAGATCAGCTAGCTCGGGGGGGATGGGCGCTAACTCCAGCTTGTTGGCTACGGCCATGGATGGCATCTGTCCTCTCGTCAGGTGTCCGTCACAAGTAGGGCAGATCCACTCCTGCAGTCTCTCCTCTGGAACGGTGCAAGGCGCTGAGCATTCGCCGCCACACACGTGAACATACTTACCCGTCAAGCAAGCAGATGCCACACGGGTGTTTTTCACATACTTGGATCTGTTGCACTGCTTGACTTGATTGGGAAAGAGGAGTCGGTGGCAGACTGTGCAGACACGTGTGGGTCCCTGGCGAATGGTCTCGCGGAATGCAAATATCGCCGCTTCCATCACAGGGTCGACAACAGGCTTTGGTGTTTTCTGCTGGAGCTTTATTAAGCGTCTGTATTTAGCTTTGATCCTCTGTGCACGCTGCAACTGGTAACGCATTTGAAAGGTTGAAGCCAACCTGTTTCTCCGGTGTTGGGCACAGCTCCGTATATGGTGCAGTCTGAAGTCAGGGTCGCTGTGATATCTAGTGTAAAGAGTTTGAATCATTTTGAGCCGGTGCCTCTGGTCATGTGCATACATTCTTGTGTTGTACGCTTTCTTGCTCTCCCTGACATCAGGATTTGTTTTGTATCTTTGGGTGACGTATTTCTTGTGTCTGCTCTGAAAATCAGGATCTCTGTATCTATGAGCCATGAATTTCTTCTGTGTGTTCCGAAAATCAGGATCCATTTTGTATCTTTGGACCATGTTTTTTTTCTTTTTGTCTTGAACATGAGGCTTGGCATAATATCTCTTGGATGACAACAGTCTCTGTCTGTGATAGTGACGGTCTTCCACATACTTGGTTTTCACAGCATGTTTTTTTTTCACTCGAAATTCAGGGCAGGTGGCATATTTGTTTTTTTTTTGACTATGAAGTTTTCTTTTCTGAGCTGTGGACTTCTGAGGTCGTGCTTGTTCCAATTTGCACGCTCGGCGTGTAGCTTTTTGTCGCCGTTGTTTGCTTAATTTGGTTACATTTGGTGCTGCCTTTGATGTTTTGTGTTCCACCACATGTGGCACATTAACATCTGTTTTTCCTGGCTGTTCTTGAAATGTGCCTCTCTGTTGAGCGTGGTCCTCCTCACATATGTTGTGTGCTTCAGATTGAGGGGAGTCCTCCACACTTCTCACTTGGTCTTGGTCCTCCTCACATACTTTGGGTGCTTCAGGTTGAGGTAAGTCCTCCACACTGCTCACATGGTCTTGGTCCTCCTCACACAGTTTGGGTGCTGCAGGTTGAGGTGCGTCCTCCACATTGCTCTCTGTGACATCTGCTGTCACGTTGCTCTGTGGGGGTGGTCGTGGTGGTGAGGCCACTTCTCTTTCAAAAGAAAGAGGCACAAACTCATAGCTGGCATAAGCACTGCGCTCCCTGAAAAGCCTGTGGATGTGGTTGACCAGACCATGGAGGTGGGTGAACGTCATCATAATTGCTCTTCCACTTGGGGAAGGCAAACCTCTGGCACTCCGTGAATGAGAATCAAAGATCCCATACTCACCGGATCTTGTGCGAAACACCGCAAAGCACTCGGGAGAGACCAGGAGCAAAGCGAGGCTAACATCTCGAGAGAGACACTTCAGCTGTTTAGCCAGGGGCAGCCACCATTGCTTCCTTCCTGGGCTGTTGACTTGTGCCTTCAGATAGCCACACCTCACATCAGATAAGCGCACACCGTAGATGTTTTCATCTGTGAGAACTTGGCGGGGCAGTTCTTCAACAGCTAGGTGGTTGCTATGGAACCTTTTCTCGAACAGGAGCTGTTGCTTAATAGCAACATAGAGCGAATCTCCCTGTTCGAGAACCCTGTCGAGGTGAGGTGTGGTGAAGAGCACATCTTCACTTTGGAAGGCCAGGAAGGTTAGAGCAATGCAGGTACACTGGTGATTTCGAGAGAACGACGTGTACCTTGAGTCGTTCTGCGAATGTGTCGCCCTCAGGGAATACTCCTCCCGCCTGGCTGAAGCCTGAAAAGAAATATGGAGGATTATTATAATTACAGTTATAAACATACATGGTTAAAGAAAGTCCAAACTTTTACCAAAGTAAATTATCCCTCTGCCACAGTTCTAACTTCTTTTGTACTATTTTGTCAAAGGAGAACTTACTGCAAACACATTTTTTATTGAAGTCATTATCATTTTTAAAAGTTTTTTATTATACAGCATTTATTTAACAGTGTTACAGTTTCTTTGCAATCTGTTTTTTATACACAAGTGGCTAATACTCTTCTGTATACTTATTTGTACACCTTTATACACACACTAGATGTGAATGCAAGCATTTGTGTGTGCGTGCATCAACTGTGCATGATGGAAACTTACAATTCCAACTGGGTCGTGGGAGCAGGAGGGTTCATCGTCCAGCAGGATTGATGATTTTCCTGGTGGTGTTGCAGTTTTCATCATCTGATAGTAAACAACAGCAAGTTTAGAAAACATGGAAGTGACACAGTGATGTCACTGAGCAGGAGGTGAGAAACAAACTGTACCTTTCTAGCTGGAGACAGTAAGGGGCTGAGTCCATGTCGCATTGTCCAGGTCGGTGTGGTTGGTGAAGGGGTTTCAGGCTGCTGTTGACACATGATGTTCAATATAAGTGAAATGAAGCTCGCCACCTAGTGTTTTATTTTAATACATAACCTTTCGTTTAAAGACAATGTGTTGAGTATGCTGCAGGTGTCAGAAGAAACATACTGGTTCAACAGGAGAACTTGAGCAGGAGGCTGCATCCTTCACTGCGCTGGGCTCTCCGGTGTGTGCAGCTGCCTGAGTCACCTGTGAACACAATTAACCAATGAAACCAAAGGCTTTTAGTGACACAATTTACTCTGTTCATATTATATGTATTACTTCTACACCTTGAAAATACAGAAGTGCATTGCATTCATTTGAAAAAAACAGACCAAAAAAATTTATTACTCAGAAAAACAGAAATATTTACTCAAAGAGTTTTGTTTTTATTTTTTTCTAAGTGACTGCAATGTGCTTCCATGTTAACATACACACACATATATATATGATATGGAACACAAACTTTTGATGTCACGGCACCAAACACTACATGTTGTTCATGGCCAACCAGGCACACACAGATTTATCCAACTAAAAATTAGTGCTTGTTTTTAGTGGATTTAGTTGTTGTCTAGATGTAGATAAGGTGAATTGTGAATGTGTATGTGTGTCAACTGTGCGTGGTGGAAACACACCTTTCCAACTGGGTCGTAGGAGCAGGAGGGTGCATCGTCCAGGATGATGGAGGATGTTGCTGGGGGTGGTCCAGTTTTCATCATCTGATAGTAAACAGCAAGTTTAGAGAATGTGGAAGTGACACAGATGTCACTGAAAAGGAGGTGAGAAACATACTGTACCTTCCTAACTGGAGATTGAAAGGGGCTGAGTGTGTCTGTAACCGTCCAGGTGTGTTTGGTGGGTGAAGGGGTCTCAGGCAGCTGTTGACACATGATATTGAATATAAGTGAAATGAAGCGCGCCACCTAGTGTTTTGTTTTAATACATATCCTTTTGTTTAAAGATAATGTGTTGAGTATGCTGCAGGTGTTTGAAATGACTAAACTGTGTCAGAAGAAACATACTTGTTCAACAGGAGCATGTGAGCAGGAGGGTGCATCCTCAACTGCACTGAGCTCTGCGGTTGGTGCAGATACCCGAGTCACCTGAGAACACAATGAAACCAAAGGCTTTTATTGACACCATTTACTCTGTGGATATTAACTACATGTTTCTCCATACACTGATCATCCCCCTGCTACAATGACAGAGGATGGCGTGCAGTAGTGTATAACAAACTTATTTAAGTAAAAGCACAAATACATAAGTGAAAATGACATAAAGTTAAAGTCACCCACAAGAAAATCACTTCAGTAAGTCTTAAAGTTGCTCACATTAAATGTACTCAAGTATCAAAAGTATCTTATAAAATACACATTAAGTACAAGTTTTAAAGTACACATAAAAAGCAGCAAAACAATCAAACATGGTTGGATGGAGAGTTATTAAGCGCCTTTATCTCGTGGCACTTCACTCTGGATGTTTCAGGATTTTCCCCCATCCCATGGTAGCCAAACATTGATGCCAGGTATGATCACAGGTGACTGTTGTCTTCTACTGAAGGAGATGCCGTCAGTGTGTTCATGTTTTCGTGTCTTCCTCATCCTCGTTGACTGCAGAGGTAGTCATGTCGATCTCCGCCGCCCTGCCCTTACCTCTAATATTCAGGAGTAGCGTACGTTGTCCTTCTCGTCCTCTCAGACACGCCCATTCCACAAAATCCCATTACATTTGTTTTTTTCCCCCTCAAAAATAATTTTATTGAATTTTCACACAAAAATGTACAGTTATAAAATGTCAAGAGGAGCTTATAAAGAGCACAATCAACACAAAGTTCAAGATAGATGATCCTGTACATCCATAGTGAGGAAAGAAGGCAGCAGTACAGAACAAAAATACATGACATGAAACCTTATATATTTATATTTTCATTTGTAAAAACTAACTCGGGGGCAAACATCAAAGTAACAGAGTAGAAAGTATATTTTTAATATTTATATGTAGTAGAGTAAAAGATAAAGTCTTGAGCCTTAAGTACAGATCCTCAAATATTACTTAATAAGTAGTGTAACAAAGTACATGTACTCTGTTACTATCCACCTGTGATAGCTTGTTATCTCACCTGTCTAGGAGAAGCTGGTGCAGGTCCAGACACAGCACTGGCGGTTGTTGTCTTCAGACACACTTCAGCACGTGGTGTAGCGTCCTTCTAAATCACAACAAAACAATGGCCCCCAAAGAAGCTTCAATTAGGTGGTTTATTTACGCAAAAGTACTAGAAATTATTTTCAAACAAATGATTAAGAGTAAAATAAAGTCATGTAAAAATGACCAACCTTGGTCAGTCTCCTCTTTGGTTTGGTTTTCTGCAGACACACCACAACAACAGAGACAACAGAAACACCTTTAAGTAGCCGTATCTGGGCAAATGATCATCATTTGACCATTTTACATTTCATGTGGAAGGAAGAACATCTTTATACAGTACCTTTGGACTCGCCGGGCTAGCGGGAGTCTCAAGCTGTGATGGAACAAACTGATCCATCACATCCAAGACCTCAGGGGAGAAGACCACAGGATTCAGCGGAAGGGGAGGAGCCTGAGCCATGGCTGGTGCTGGCTGTCCCTGTAGAAGACACATCCAATGTAAATGAGTGGTTATTTGCCTGGTCAGTATAGCAAACTATACACAATAACCGCAACAGCATGTCTTACCTTTCTGCCTCGTCCAACAACTGCCCAGTCAAACGGGTTGTTTGGCTGGGCCACAGTTGCTTCTCCCCTCACAATGAGTATTGGGGAGATGCGTCTCGGAGGGGATGCCGGTTTTGGGGAAAGCTGTTGCACGGGAGCTGGTGTCAGAAACTGTTTGTATGTGGCTCCCCACAACAGCTGCACCAAGATGTTCATCCCATCCGTGTCACTGAGGTGCACCTGCAAGAATATGCAATTGATGTTCATTTATGTCCAAGGACTGGTCAAACTTTATATATATTAAACATGACATGTGCTCTTTGCCTCAAGATTCTACTTACGCCATCTCTGCACCACAGTTTACGACGACTGAGGGGAAAGTGCTCAGCCACGGACAGGTACATGACACCTTCAAAACAAACAATCAATGACTGTGACTTTCAGCATTTGAGGAATGACAAAATCCTAATATTAGTATTTAATCAGGTTGGCTGACAACATGTAGAACATTCTACATTTACCTGCACTTGCACATGCATTCTATCTTTACATACCCATCCGTGCTGCCACACGATGAAACTCCTGGCGTAGGAGTTCCTGCAGTCCTGCCTCTACAGTCAGGCGTGGAACAAAGTCCATGACATACAGCTGTGAAAAGAAGAAGTCAGTCACAACAACACATCATAGCAGTTGAAATGAAAGAAATAGCACTTTAAAAAGTGTACAAATACAAGACATTCACCTGAGGCCAGCGACTGCGGACGCTGGTCAGAAGCAGGCCGAAGTCTCTCCCCGATTGCTCGATGGTGCAACTGGCTTCCAGGTTGTTGCCAGGGGCCAAAACACAGACCAAGTCAGGGTCCCGAGGCAGAACAGCATTTCTGACCTCAGTCCTTAACTCCGCAGCACAGGCCCCTGGTGTGGACATGAAGCCAAAGGAGAAACGGTCGGGCGGCATCTGATGGACTCCATCTACGAGGCCTCGTAGATGGGAGTCACCGATGACCAAAACAAACTGCAACATCAGAGGAAATGTTTTTAGAAGAAAAAAAATCAAAAAAAAAAATCACCAATAACTCATAGAAGAAAAAGCTCTGACCATAAATGATACAGAAAACCATACCTTTTTGTCTGGTGCATCGGCTGGAATGACCAGTTTATGTTGCTTCCCTGAAAAGGGAGAAACTGGCCACGGGTTGACTGGCAGACGAACACCTGTCCCGTAATCTATTTAGAGACCGGGAAGACAACTTGTTAAACTTTTGAACATTATTTACATAAAGACAATAATGAAACACAAAGTAGGTTACATACTGGCACGGGAAGGTGCGTCAGCCGGGGGGGGGCAGGCCCGTGGGCTGTCCTGGTCCAGCTTGGTCCAGCGCAGCTTCTGGGCCTGAGAACGCTTTCCCTTCCGTGGCATCCTGAACAAAACAAAAAGATAAGAAGGAGGCAAGGAGGGAATGTACTGCTAATAGAATGATGTAATCGTATACAAACCTGAAGACAAATGACAAGGGGTGAAGTTCCGATGAAATTTGTCAAATCAGAGTGTTGAGGAAGGTCAAGTTGAAATCTTCAAACATATGGAAAAAGAGACAGATGTAAAACAGGAAAGATTATGTACAGTCAATACAGCAGACACAGAGCAGAAAGTTGACAGCCAATAAGACAGCCTAAACAGCAGTTAGGTTTCTCTACCACGACTTTAAGATAAACTTTGGACTGTATCGGGCTGTTTCTATGTTGCTATGCTCTATTTGCCCCCGGGGCGTCGATCAGGACACAATGACAGGAGATGAGGGTTCAGTTTGTTCAGTTTACTGAATAGTTGCAGGCACATGTTAGTTACAGGCAGACGGTGAATGAACAACAACATGCACTGAGCTCAAATACGCGTGCATGCGTGCGGTTCTGGAGGACACAAAGAATAACAATGGCAAGTCTCAACTAATACTGCAATTACAAACATCACATAATACAGGATTTATAATCACAGTATATAATCAGCTCTTATTAATAATAATAATAATAATAAATAATGATAATATAGCTAACACAATAACCTCTCCATGAACATCAATCCACCACCTTAGTATTATAGAACTCACACCAAAAACATGTAACTTTTAAAGTGATGATTATTAATGTTTACTCCTTATGTTTAGGATACAAGTAAGCACCAAACCAACGTATGTATTTTTCTAATGCTGAGTGTTTACAGCTAGTAATATGTGTAACACGTTACGTTTACACACACACACACACAAATACATGTGTGTGTGTATATATATATATATATATATATATATATATATATATATATATATATACACACACACATATATATATATATAGATAGACATTTATATACACACACACACATACACACGTTCATCAATGTGAATATAAAAATGATTAATCAAAATCAGTTAAATGTGCACTTTGGTCAGAAAACCCTCATGTCACATCTACATTTCAGGATGTGGTTATTATAGACACAGATTAACTGTTAAATATTAATATTTCAATATTTATAATCACAGTAACAACACTCAGCATTAGAAAAATACATATGTTGGTTTGGTGCTTACTTATATCCTAAACATAAGGAGTAAACGTTTATAATCATCACTTTAAAAGTTACATGTTTGTGGTGCCTATTTGTTTTCCAGATATATTAGTGTTTGTGTGTGTGTGAATGGGTGAATAAGAGGCATTAAATTAAAGCACTTTGTAGAAAGGCGCTTAATGAAGTTCAGTCCATTCACTTTTATTAGTTTACGGGCAGATCTGCCACATCCAATATGGCAGCAACATGGACATACAATTCAGTGCTCAATGTGGTGTCTACTACACTTCTATGCTCCCACAAAGCAGTTAAGGGGACAGACCTTCGGACTGACGCCAGCCATTTTCAACGCAGTGAACTGACGTTTATAGCAGTCAATGGCAGCCAACAAGTTAAATCACAGAGGGATAATGATGAAAGCTAATAGAGCCACAACAGAAACTAACACAAGTCAATCACTCAACAGCTTCACATCCCAATAAGCCCTTGACATGAACGAAATATACACAACAATGAGATCACACCCATTACTGAACTGAAATATTAACTTACTTTCAGCAGTGAGGCACACTGACATGGCAGCGCTGCATAATGAGCATCAGCGAGTGATTAAAGTAAAGCTGCAGACTATGTGAACCGGAATGATTTGCACTATTAAAAGTAACAGGGACATGCTTTACTGGGATGCAGAGTATTAAAGACAATACTAACAATACTAAGTAACTAAAACTTATGAAGCCTTACTAACACTTTGATTAAAATTATATATTTATTAAGATAAACTCGGATTACAACTCCACAACACACACATTGAACTGAAAAGCAGTAACTTCCCACACAATATTACAACAGTTTCAAATGAAACGTCCACATTAAGAGCATTTCTCTCACACAGGCACACACAAGCCAGGGAAGGCTAAAAGAAAAAAAAAACACCGCAGGTCCTAGAGTCGACTTTTAGATAAACTCGGATTACAACTCCAACACACACATTAAACTGAGTGGTGCTGCAACTTCCTCACACATACATAACAGTTTCTAAAAATGAATGGCCACATTAAGAGCATTTCCTTTCACACACGCACATTATTGGTTATTGCTGAAGTTGTAAAGGGCAAGGAAAAAAACAAAAAAACACCAAGTAGTTCATCGACTTAACACTCCACTTTAAGATAAACCTAGCCTTTAAAACACCACAACAATAATACACAAACGGCGCGCCATTTCTATAATACATACATAAAACAAATGAACCGCCACATTTAAGAGCATTTCCTACACAGGCACGCATTAATACAAAAACCATAAACTCATTTAATTAAGAAGATGAATCACTGTATGAGTGAGCTATAGCCCCTAGAGATCCTGCAATGTCCTCTAAACGGTGTAGATTCATGAAACATCCAAAAGTTGTATTCCAAAATCACAAAAGTTATCCCAACAAACCCAATGCCTTCACAGAAACCGCCAGGAAGCAGGCAAGCACATGGAAGGGCTTAATAGAGGAGCAAGTGGAGCCTAAGCATTGACTACAGTGTGACGATAGTGGGTGCGGATGATTGCTGCCACCCTCTGCTACACACACATAAGCAGAGAGAGCGGCATGACGAACGCCACACCTCTGCCAAGCACACACACACACACATCTCTGCCTAACTTTTACAGAAACTGCTAGAAGCTTCAAGCATTGACCAATCACAGTGTGACATTGTGGTGTTGTGATGATTTGAACTCCACACCCTCTGCCACACACACACATGCAGAGAGACAATTACACACACACACCTGCAGTTCTCCCAAACCTCTGAGAAGCAGAGAAAGCAGCATGTTTTAAAGTTGTCATATTTCAAGAACGGTTGATGATAGAGATAAAATTTCTGGTTTGTAAGCGTCAGGAAGCTTTCAGCAACTCCCACTTTTAAATTAGTGACAAATGGGTATGAATTGACAGAGAAATCACAGTTTTAAAATCACCCTCGGGTTGATTTTTCACAAACTCTCAAGCAGACTTTTAACATGAGAGATTTGAACAGAACTCTCTGTGCTTTGAGGTGATTTTAAGAAAAACTACAAGTCATATAAAAAGGAAAACACACACAGGGTTAGATGACAACCATGGCAACGTTTTAGTGTAAAAATTGTAGGTTGGAAAATTTGGGCAGGAGAAGAGTTTGTTTAGCAATTTCTCTGATTATTTGTGAATCTCAGCAGAGTCTGTCACTGGTGCAGCACACACATTTCCCATTGCTGTGTGAGTGGAGGTTGTTTCGCAGTTTATTGCGATTTTTGTCGCCATGGTTACTCGAAACACTTGTGTGGGGGTTCTCCAAAAACTGTGGGAGGGGTAACATGCCAAAGTTTTGGGTGGAAGAATACAGAGAGACTGACAAGCCCCTCCCAAAGTCCCCTCTGCTCCTTACACACACACACGCAAACACACGCACACACACGACTGTCTCTATCTCTCCAAAACCAGTAGAGAAAGCTGAGAAAACAGCATGTTTTAAAATTGTCATATTTCAAGAACGGTTGATGATAGAGATTAAATTTTTGGTTTGTGAGCGTCAGGAGGCTTTCGGCAACTCCCACATTTAAATTGGTGACAAACGGACGTGAATTGACAGAGAAATCACAGTTTTAAAATCACCCTCGTCTTGATTTTTCCAGAACTCAAAAGCAGACATTTTAACATTGAGGTGAATGGAGAGTGTGACCGGAGTTGTCTGCGCTTTGAGGTGATTTTAAGAAAAACTACAAGTCATATGAACATGAAAACGCACACAGGGTTAGACGACGCCCATGGCAACGTTTTGATGTAAAAATTATCAGTGTAGGTTGGAAATTGTGGGCAGGAGAAGAGTTTGTTTAGAGATTTTTGGTGATTATTTTGCTGGATCTCGCTAGAGTGGCACACTCTAGCTGCCGCCTACACAACGCAATACACACTCATTATAAAATCTGAAAACGTAAAAAAAAAGTACAAAACGTAAACTGCGATTGTTTAAAAACCGTAACATGGATCAAAACTTTGACTTAGGTCAGAAAAGTCCCAAGTCTTGTGACTCGTTTAAAGTTCCAACCACGTTTCTACGTTAAAGTATGACGACACTGTGATGCTCCGAAGTGGGCTTGGTTGTTTTCGGTTTCCCATTATTGTGTGAGTGGAAATGAGTGAAAATTATTTTACATTTTTGCGATTTCTGTCGCCATGGTTACGCGAAAGTCTTAGAAAAGTCATAGCTCACGATTCCCGGTCAAGGCGCACGTTTTGATATAACTTGTGTGGGGGTTTTCTCAAAGCTGCGGGAGGAGAAGCGCGGCAAAAAACGGGAGGAAGAGGAATATCGAGCGGAATAAACGCAAGTGGAATATCAATAGATGCTTGCTCTGCAATGCAATCTAGTGAGAACCCTAGGGTTCTGACTAGTTTGCCTTGCAGCAGCAGGCACCTAACTAGATCGGCAATTCCGTGCCGAAATTTCGAGGGTGCCTGCAGTTCTTGCGGCATGTGGAAGTTATATGATTTGGATCCAATCCACCTTGGAAGTACTTTTTGGTGGAGTCACCCTTTAAAAGACCAAGTTTTAAAGGAGAGAGGGGGAGAGAGATTCACAAGCCCCTCTGTTTCCCATTCATGTGTATGTGGAAGTTATATGGCAGTTTTTTTGCGAATTTTGTCGCCATGGTTACTTGAAACGCTTAGAAATAGTCATCGCACACAAGTCCCGGTCGAGCCGCACGTTTTGATATAACATGTGTGGGGGTTTTCTCAAAAATATGGGAGGAGTTAGACGTCAAAGTTTTGGGTGGAAGAATACAGAGAGACTGACAAGCCCCTCCCAAAGTCCCCTCTGCTCCTTACACACACGCACACACACACAGGCAAACACACGCACACACGCTTGTCTCTATCTCTCCAAAACCAGCAGAGAAAGCAGAGAAAACAGCATGTTTTAAAGTTGTCATATTTCAAGAACGGTTGATGATAGAGATAAAATTTTTGGTTTGTGAGCGTCAGGAGGCTTCCGGCAACTCCCACATTTAAATTTGTGACAAACGGGCAAGAATTGACAGAGAAATCACAGTTTTAAAATCACCCTCGTCTTGATTTTTCCAGAACTCAAAAGCAGACATTTTAACATGGGAGTCAATGGAGAGTGTGACCGGAGTTGTCTGCGCTTTGAGGTGATTTTAAGAAAAACTACAAGTCATATGAACATGAAAACGCACACAGGGTTAGACGACGCCCATGGCAACGTTTTGATGTAAAAATTATCAGTGTAGGTTGGAAATTGTGGGCAGGAGAAGAGTTTGTTTAGAGATTTTTGGTGATTATTTTGCTGGATCTCGCTAGAGTGGGCCACTCTAGCAATCCGCCCACACACTTCACAAACCACTCACACAATCATTATAAAATCAGAAAGCGTCGAAAAAAAGTACAAAACGTAAACTGCGATTGTTTAAAAACCGTAACATGTATCAAAACTTTGACTTGGGTCAGAAAAGTCCCAAGTCTTGTGACTCGTTTAAAGTTTCAACCACGTTTCTACGTTAAAGTATGCCGACACTGTGATGCTCCAAAGCGGGCTTGGTTTTTCTCAAAATTTTGGCCGTTTCCCATTATTGTGTGAGTGGAAATTAATCGCAGTTTTTCGCGATTTGTGTCGCCATGGTTACTCGAAAGTCTTAGAAAAGACATAGCACACGATTCCCGGTCAAGACGCACGTTTTGATGTAACTTGTATTGGGGGTTTCTCAAAACTGCGGGAGGAGTAGCGCGGCAAACTTTTGGGAGGGTGCGAGAATAATAAGAAGAAGCAGAATAAACGCCAGTGGAATATCAAGAGATGCTTGCAACGCAATGCAATCTAGTGAGAACTCTAGGGAGTTCTGACTAGAATGCCTTGCGGCTGCAGGCACCTAACTAGATCGGCAATTCCGTGCCGAAATTTCGAGGGTGCCTGCAGTTCTTGCGGCATGTGGAAGTTATATGATTTGGATCCAATCCACCTTGGAAGTACTTTTTGGTGGAGTCACCCAGTTTTAAGGAGAGAGGGGGAGAGAGATTCACAAGCCCCTCTGTTTCCCATTCATGTGTATGTGGAAGTTATATGGCAGTTTTTTGCGATTTTTGTGGCCATGGTTACTTGAAACGCTTAGAAATAGTCATCGCACACAAGTCCCGGTCGAGCCGCACGTTTTGATATAACATGTGTGGGGGTTTTCAAAACTGTGGGAGGAGTTAGACGTCAACGTTTTGGGTGGAAGAATACAGAGAGACTGACAAGCCCCTCCCAAAGTCCCCTCTGCTCCTTACACACACGCACACGCACACACGCAAACACACGCTTGTCTCTATCTCTCCAAAACCAGCAGAGAAATCAGTGAAAACAGCATGTTTTAAAGTTGTCATATTTCAAGAACGGTTGATGATAGAGATAAAATTTTTGGTTTGTGAGCGTCAGGAGGCTTTCGGCAACTCCCACATTTAAATTTGTGACAAACGGGCAAGAATTGACAGAGAAATCACAGTTTTAAAATCACCCTAGTCTTGATTTTTCCAGAACTCAAAAGCAGACATTTTAACATGGGAGTCAATGGAGAGTGTGACCGGAGTTGTCTGCGCTTTGAGGTGATTTTAAGAAAAACTACAAGTCATATGAACATGAAAACACACACAGGGTTACACGACGCCCATGGCAACGTTTTGATGTAAAAATTATCAGTGTAGGTTGGAAATTGTGGGCAGGAGAAGAGTTTGTTTAGAGATTTTTGGTGATTATTTTGCTGGATCTCGCTAGAGTGGGCCACTCTAGCTCCCGCCCACACACCACTCACACAATCATTATAAAATCTGAAAACGTAAAAAAAAAGTACAAAACGTAAACTGCGATTGTTTAAAAACCGTAACATGTATCAAAACTTTGAATTAGGTCAGAAAAGTCCCAAGTCTTGTGACCCGTTTAAAGTTCCAACCACGTTTCTACGTTAAAGTATGACGACGCTGTGATGCTCCAAAGCGGGCTTGGTTTTTTTCCAAATTTTGGCCGTTTCAATGCATTTTAATAGGGAAATTTTCGGCACTTTTTCGCGATTTGTGTCGCCATGGTTACGCGAAAGTCTTAGAAAAGTCATAGCACACCATTCCCGGTCAAGGCGCACGTTTTGATATAACTTGTGTTGGGGTTTTCTCAAAGCTGCGGGAGGAGAAGCACGGCAAAAAACGGGAGGAAGAGGAATATCAAGCAGAACTAGATCGGCAATTCCGTGCCGAAATTTCGAGGGTGCCTGCAGTTCTTGCGGCATGTGGAAGTTATATGATTTGGATCCAATCCACCTTGGAAGTACGTGGACATTTTGGTGGAGTCACCCTTTAAAAGACCAGGTTTTAAAGGAGAGAGGGGGAGAGAGATTCACAAGCCCCTCTGTTTCCCATTCATGTGTATGTGGAAGTTATATGGCAGTTTTGTTGCGATTTTTGCCGCCATGGTTACTTGAAACGCTTAGAAATAGTCATCGCACACAAGTCCCGGTCGAGCCGCACGTTTTGATATAACATGTGTGGGGGTTTTCTCAAAACTGTGGGAGGAGTTAGACGTCAAAGTTTTGGGTGGAAGAATACAGAGAGACTGACAAGCCCCTCCCAAAGTCCCCCCCAAAGTCCCCTCTGCTCCTTACACACACACACGCAAACACACGCACACACACGACTGTCTCTATCTCTCCAAAACCAGTAGAGAAAGCTGAGAAAACAGCATGTTTTAAAATTGTCATATTTCAAGAACGGTTGATGATAGAGATTAAATTTTTGGTTTGTGAGCGTCAGGAGGCTTTCGGCAACTCCCACATTTAAATTGGTGACAAACGGACGTGAATTGACAGAGAAATCACAGTTTTAAAATCACCCTCGTCTTGATTTTTCCAGAACTCAAAAGCAGACATTTTAACATTGAGGTGAATGGAGAGTGTGACCATGACTCTCTGCGCTTTGAGTTGATTTTAAGAAAAACTACAAGTCATATGAACATGAAAACACACACAGGGTTAGACGACGCCCATGGCAACGTTTTGATGTAAAAATTATCAGTGTAGGTTGGAAATTGTGGGCAGGAGAGGAGTTTGTTTAGAGATTTTTGGTGATTATTTTGCTGGATTTCGCTAGAGTGGGCCACTCTAGCGATCCGCCCACACACTTCACAGACCACTCACACAATCATTATAAAATCTGAAAACGTAAAAAAAAAGTACAAAACGTAAACTGCGATTGTTTAAAAACCGTAACATGGATCAAAAATTTGACTTAGGTCAGAAAAGTCCCAAGTCTTGTGACTCGTTTAAAGTTCCAACCACGTTTCTACATTAAAGTATGACGACACTGTGATGCTCCAAAGTGGGCTTGGTTTTTTTCGGTTTCCCATCCACTTCCATGTTAATTTTTGGCCTGTTTTTTGCGATTTTTGTCGCCATGGTTACGCGAAAGTCTTAGAAAAATCATAGCACACCATTCCCGGTCAAGGCGCACGTTTTGATATAACTTGTGTTGGGGGTTTCTCAAAACTGCGGGAGGAGTAGCGCGGCAAACTTTTGGCGGAAGAGGATTGTCAAACAGAATAAACGCCAGTGGAATATCAATAGATGCTTGCAACGCAATGCAATCTAGTGAGAACTCTAGGGAGTTCTGACTAGAATGCCTTGCGGCTGCAGGCACCTAACTAGATCGGCAATTCCGTGCCGAAATTTCGAGGGTGCCTGCAGTTCTTGCGGCATGTGGAAGTTATATGATTTGGATCCAATCCACCTTGGAAGTACTTTTTGGTGGAGTCACCCTTTAAAAGATCAAGTTTTAAAGGAGAGAGGGGGAGAGAGATTCACAAGCCCCTCTGTTTCCCATTCATGTGTATGTGGAAGTTATATGGCCGTTTTTTGCGATTTTTGTGGCCATGGTTACTTGAAACGCTTAGAAATAGTCATCGCACACAAGTCCCGGTCGAGCCGCACGTTTTGATATAACATGTGTGGGGGTTTTCTCAAAACTGTGGGAGGAGTTAGACGTCAAAGTTTTGGGTGGACGAATACAGAGAGACTGACAAGCTCCTCCCAAAGTCCCCTCTGCTCCTTACACGCACACACGCACACACGCAAACACACGCACACACACGCTTGTCTCTATTTCTCCAAAACCAGCAGAGAAATCAGAGAAAACAGCATGTTTTAAAGTTGTCATATTTCAAGAACGGTTGATGATAGAGATAAAATTTTTGGTTTGTGAGCGTCAGGAGGCTTTCGGCAACTCCCACATTTAAATTGGTGACAAACGGACATGAATTGACAGAGAAATCACAGTTTTAAAATCACCCTCGTCTTGATTTTTCCAGAACTCAAAAGCAGACATTTTAACATGGGAGTCAATGGAGAGTGTGACCGGAGTTGTCTGCGCTTTGAGGTGATTTTAAGAAAAACTACAAGTCATATGAACATGAAAACGCACACAGGGTTAGACGACGCCCATGGCAACGTTTTGATGTAAAAATTATCAGTGTAGGTTGGAAATTGTGGGCAGGAGAAGAGTTTGTTTAGAGATTTTTGGTGATTATTTTGCTGGATCTCGCTAGAGTGGGCCACTCTAGCTCCCGCCCACACACCACTCACACACTCATTATAAAATCTGAAAACATAAAAAAAAAGTACAAAACGTAAACTGCGATTGTTTAAAAACCATAACATGTATCAAAACTTTGACTTAGGTCAGAAAAGTCCCAAGTCTTGTGACCCGTTTAAAGTTCCAACCACGTTTGTACGTTAAAGTATGACGACGCTGTGATGCTCCAAAGTGGGCTTGGTTTTTTTCGGTTTCCCATTCATGTGGATGGGGAAATTTTTCGCAGTTTTTTGCGATTTTTGTTGCCATGGTTACTCGAAAGTCTTAGAAAAATCATAGCTCACGATTCCCGGTCAAGGCGCACGTTTTGATATAACTTGTGTTGGGGTTTTCTCAAAACTGCGGGAGGAGTAGCGTGCCAAAAAACGGGAGGATGAGGAATAATATCAAGCAGAATAAACGCGTAGGATTACAATAGATGCTTGCAACGCAATGCAATCTAGTGAGAACTCTAGGGAGTTCTGACTAGAATGCCTTGCGGCTGCAGGCACCTAACTAGATCGGCAATTCCGTGCCGAAATTTCGAGGGTGCCTGCAGTTCTTGCGGCATGTGGAAGTTATATGATTTGGATCCAATCCACCTTGGAAGTACGTGGACATTTTGGTGGAGTCACCCTTTAAAAGACCAAGTTTTAAAGGAGAGAGGGGGAGAGAGATTTACAAGCCCCTCTGTTTCCCATTCATGTGTATGTGGAAGTTATATGGCAGTTTTTTGCGATTTTTGTCGCCATGGTTACTTGAAACGCTTAGAAATAGTCATCGCACACAAGTCCCGGTCGAGCCGCACGTTTTGATATAACATGTGTGGGGGTTTTCTCAAAACTGTGGGAGGAGTTAGACGTCAAAGTTTTGGGTGGAAGAATACAGAGAGACTGATGACAAGCCCCTCCCAAAGTCCCCTCTGCTCCTTACACACACACGCAAACACACGCACACACGCTTGTCTCTATCTCTCCAAAACCAGCAGAGAAAGCTGAGAAAACAGCATGTTTTAAAATTGTCATATTTCAAGAACGGTTGATGATAGAGATAAAATTTTTGGTTTGTGAGCGTCAGGAGGCTTTCGGCAACTCCCATATTTAAATTGGTGACAAACGGACGTGAATTGACAGAGAAATCACAGTTTTAAAATCACCCTCGTCTTGATTTTTCCAGAACTCAAAAGCAGACATTTTAACATGGGAGTCAATGGAGAGTGTGACCGGAGTTGTCTGCGCTTTGAGGTGATTTTAAGAAAAACTACAAGTCATATGAACATGAAAACGCACACAGGGGTAGACGACGCCCATGGCAACGTTTTGATGTAAAAATTATCAGTGTAGGTTGGAAATTGTGGGCAGGAGAGGAGTTTGTTTAGAGATTTTTGGTGATTATTTTGCTGGATCTCGCTAGAGTGGGCCACTCTAGCTGCCGCCCACACAACGCAATACACACTCATTATAAAATCTGAAAACGTAAAAAAAAAGTACAAAACGTAAACTGCGATTGTTTAAAAACCGTAACATGGATCAAAACTTTGACTTAGGTCAGAAAAGTCCCAAGTCTTGTGACTCGTTTAAAGAAACAATCATGTTTCTACGGCAAAGTATGACGACACTGTGATGCTCCAAAGTGGGCTTGGTTGTTTTCGGTTTCCCATTATTGTGTGAGTGGAAATGAGTGAAAATTATTTTACATTTTCGCGATTTCTGTCGCCATGGTTACGCGAAAGTCTTAGAAAAGTCATAGCACACCATTCCCGATCAAGGCGCACGTTTTGATATAACTTGTGTTGGGGTTTTCTCAAAGCTGCGGGAGGAGAAGCGCGGCAAAAAACGGGAGGATGCGAGAATAATAAGAA
>NW_025322532.1:0-70000 GCF_019176455.1 Solea senegalensis
TAGTTTTAGTATCCCTTCCAAAATGTGACAAAAACGTCATAGTTTAGTATGTCGTCCAAAATGTGACAAAAATGTCATAGTCTAGTATGTCGTCCAAAATGTGACAAAAATGTCATAGTTTAGTACGTCGTCCAAAATTTGACAAAAATGTCATAGTTTAGTATGTCATCCAAAATTTGACAAAAATGTCATAGTTTAGTATGATGTCCAAAATTTGACAAAAATTAGACAAAAATGTAACAAAAAAATGTAACAAACATGTAACAGTTTAGAATTTCAGCAGGGGGTTATACCATTTTATTTCATATTTTTTTCCAAAACTTTTCCTAAAAAAAGACAAAACAAATTGACAGATGTCCACTCCCTGGACTGTTGACCACACAGTTGGGTCCAGGTGTCCAGTAACTGCTGCTTAAAAATGATGAGCACATTAATGAGACTTCTTTGTTATTAATGTGTTCACATCATTTTTACATTGTTGCCAAGTGAAAACTGTGGACAGGGTCAAAGTGGCAACATTCAATCAATAAATACACCATCAAATAATGACTCAAATGTGTCTCACATTCATTCACATTAGAATTAAATACATAAATGTCTCATTATTAAATGTGTTATTCATTCATTAAAATACCAAATTCATTATTTTATTTAATGGTGTATTTATTGATTGAATGTTGCCACTTTGACTCAACCACAGTTTTCACCTGTTAACAATGTAAAACGATGTGAACACATGAATCAGAGGCTCTGTTGACAAGTGCTGTTAACGTCCGTGTGAGGGGATGAATTCACAGGTGAAAGAGTGATGGTTTGGTCCATAAAATGTCCTAAAATGTCGACAAGGGTTTTTTTAAATGTGGAAATGAAGATTGTTTTTGTCCAGAAAGCAAAAATGATTGAGTTTGAATGATTTCTCTGTTTTTATGGAGCAAAGAAAAGAGAAAATGTCAACATTTAAGAAACTGGAAAATCACAAAGTTTGATTTAATTCTTTAAAAAACAAAAGATGTTCTCGCATTTGAGACACAGAGTATTACTATTATTTTTTTTATTTTTACAAATAAACTTCATTAAAAATGAACTAAATAAATGAACATTTCAGTCCTCACTTTCACTAGCACTGTTTTGTCAGTGTATTGCAATATATGATTTCTCAATTATCGTGATAAATCGCATCATGGTGTGTCTGATGATTTCTTTTTAAACTATAAAACAAGCAACTATTACTGCATAATTAAACCATTACTAAATGAATTGTCAAATACTTTAATAATCGATGAATTGTTTGTTTTTTATTACAAATGTTGAACATTTTCCGCTTTCCTTGTTCCTTTTAATAAAGAAAGAATTCAAACCAAATCATTTTTGGTTTGTGGAAGAAAAAAACAAAACATTTGAGAATCATCATTTCCAGGTGAAGAGAAATGAAAGGTGTGTGTTTACGTGTGGAGCAGTGACGTCACATTAGCATTAGCAGTCGCAGGTGTAATCTGAACACCTGTGATCGGATCCCTCAGCTCGGATGTGAACAGAGCGTCAACAGAACATCTAAGAAATGTGCGGATCATTTTTAAGCAGCAGTTACCACACCTGTCCACACCTGTCCACACCTGCTGCTCCTCGTCCTCCTCCAGCTCCTCCTGGTCCTGGTCCGGCAGCTCATGTATGCATTTTTGGCAACATAATACAATAAACACATTTATATTGACAAGAAAGAAAGAAAGAAAAATAAAGAAAAAAAAGTAAGAAATACCAATTTAACGTTTTAATATTTCAACGGAGCTGCCTCGCGCCTACAGGAAGTCATTTACTATTTCCGGGTCGGGTGCTCAGGCTGCTACACACAACATGGCCGCCTGCCTCGCCCTCACGTCCGCCGCGCTGCGGAGGTCGCTGCCCGGAGTTTTCAGGCTCCACGGCCGGACATCGGTGGCTCCTGTCACCGCTGTCGGGCTCAGGTTCGTCTGTGACGCCGCTCGACAAGTTAAAACGCCGGGGATAATCGAGTCCACGGAGGAGTATAGGTTCGTGGAGCGGCTCATCCCGCCCACTCGCGTCCCCACTCCGCCTAAACACACCGGTCCGCCTCCGTCTGGCTGGACTCCTCCAGCGGAGTCACCGCCGCCTCTGCCCTACATGATCCGCCGCTCTCGCATGCACAACGTCCCCGTGTACACCGACGTGACCCACGGCAGCCGCAGGACGACGCTGGTGCGGAGAGTGGAGAGGGACATTTGGGCTCTGGAGAAGGACGTGAAGCACTTTCTGATGGAGGTGACGGGGAAGGAGCTGCCCACACAGGTCAACGAGGTTACCATGACCCTCAGGGTCAAAGGTCACTATGACAAGGAGCTGAAGGAATGGTTGGTCAGTAAAGGCTTCTGAGCTGTGGGGACATGGAGAAGAGACTCAGCGTCTGCTGGACAGTCTTGTCCTTTCACCTGTGTCCCACTGAACTGAACTCTGTATGAAGAGACAGTGTTTGATTTCGAGCCTCTTTACTGAACTTCTGAACTTCCACCAGAGAGATGATGAAGCTGTGGTATTAACATGACATTAAAAGGATGTTTGTTCTTTTATGTAAAGAAAACAACAATTAATATCATCACAAGATCGTCTTTCTTCCACCTTTTTGTCCAAAGTTCTCTCTGAATTAAAGGTATAACGTATTAATTAACTAATTGTTTTAATTTATTTGGTTATAGATAAACTTTTAGTCTCTAGGTTGCAATTCCTCCTATTGCAGTGATACAACGGGTAAGAATAATTATTATTAAGTATTCATCAACTTTAATCTGTTTTATATGTATTATTTAAAGCTACCCTGATTATTTTGCTATTTTTATTATAAGTATAATAATTAATTTTATTAATACAAAATAATAATTGACATTGACTGTTTATCTGCCAACTTTTACGAATTAGAATTTTTGTTCTCATGAAGTTTATAAAGTCACTCAAATAACATTTTCTCCATACACAAGTTATGGAATAGTTTTGTGTATTTAATATTAACATTCATAAACTAAAATGTAGATTGGAAAGAGTAAGAATTAGTGACATCTAACAGTGAGACTGCAGATTAACAAATTGAGGTCTCATTTGCAAACGTTTGTGCATCTACTTGAGTTGTTTTTACAATCCAATCCAACTTTATTTATAAAGCACATTTCAAACAGTTGCACCCAAGTGTTGTATGCACATAGTATGCTCATAAAATAGACATAAAAACATACAATAAAACAACACACATGTGAGAAACACCCACAAAATTAGTAAAACAACATGAACAAAAGCTCAACTCACTACTGACACTAAAGTTCCTGCAGTTAACCCAAGTAAACCAAGGCAATGTGAGTGAATAGTATAATACATCACAATCTTTCACGCATTACGCTTTAAAAAGGTTCTTCAGCACACGATGTAATGCTGCTGTATTAGTCAAAAACTTTACATACCAAAATGGATGTTCTTTAAAAACATGCTCTGGCTGACTTTGGCCCTTTTAGGGCATGACGGCCTCCAAAAAAGCACTTAAAAACCGTCCTACACATTTTACACTTTACACACCTTTAAACTGATACTAAACAATGTAGAAGCAACGATATTGGATTTCGAATGCTTAACTTCCTCCTTACTGAACTAAAATAGTTGATTCATAATTCATAAGAGTAGTTTTTAGAAAAGTGTTTCCCACTCAAATCAATCTTAAAAATATTAACAGAAATGGTAGTAGCGGTGGTTGGATTTAAAAGAGACAGAAAAAGAAAAAAATAGAGCACGTTTGGCTGCTAAAAGATTGGATTTATTAAATTGGAAGATTCATAAAAAGCAACGTTTCTCAGTCTCGGCTTGGTATTGAGCAAATGGCTGATGGATTACCACCTGCATTTAATACTGACAGCTACTGAGCAGGTCTATATGAGGCTGTTTCAATTTAAAACACATGGAATTAAACGTGTGATGCATTGATACATCATCTAATAATGGCTAATAAGTGTTTATATATATATTATGTGCCACGTTGTTCACTGACATCATATATATCTCGTTTAAAAAGACAAGGGGAGTTTAAAAAATACTTTGATTTATTAAGATTTCAAAGGACAACACAAGTTAAGGCAAATGTTAATTTCTGGTAATATAAATTAGTCCATCAGCTGTAAACCACCTATCTCTGCACTGACTTTGTTGAGATGAGAGACGCTGTGCAGGAAGTGTGTCGCTCTCACTGGTCAACATTCGTCTGACATTCTTGACAACAACATCAAGGACACATGAGACCGCCTTCAGTATTACCGAGTTGTTCTGAGTGTTTTACGGCCCGATGGTCTCAGCTCCTGTCCATCACGACCGAATCAGGGAAAGAAACTCTCGATTTCGCTTTGTAAGTTCTGTCAGTTGGTTCTCTGAAAAAAAAAAAGGAAAATAAATTGAAGACGAAGCGTCTTTGCTGGTTCCTGGAGCTCAAAGATGTCCTGAAATTCCCTCAAAGTTGTTCCAGAGATAATACATACACGCACACACATATATATACACACATACATAAACTCTGAATATATGGAATGAAACTGTGTGTGTATATATATATATATACATATATATATACATATATATATACATATATATATATATATACACACATATATATATATACATATACATATATATACATACATACATATATATATATATACATACATATATACATATATATATACATACATACATATATATATACATATACATATGTATACACATATACATATACATATACATACATATATATATATATATATATACACACACATATTAGAGTGGGCACATGTACACGCAGCACACGCAAACAAACGTCCTCCACCAACAGTCAGAACTTACGTAGCGTGTGCTTGTCTCCTCTCCTCCAGTATCGAGGCTGCGTTTGTAGCAAGTTCACTTCCTCCTTCATGGAGGCAGAAGCTTCCAATACTTCATTCAGCATTTCCAACTCCTAACAAACGAGACGGATCATAGGTTGGGCTTCGTCTGTCGTGTGGGTGTGTGTGTGTGCAGTATGTCAGCACCCAAAAAGAGACGGTGATGATGTATGAGACTGACACAGAGTCAGAGAACCAGCCTGAGACTCCACTCCATAAAAGGAAAAACAGATTTTTAGCCACTTTAGCCAAATAAGATCTATGTCAGTTAAAGTGTACAGTAACTTAAGAATATGTCTGATGATAATGATCTAGCAGCTTTTTCTAGTTAGACAGTCATTTTCAACTGGGTAAAACATTTTTACTCCTTTGAAATCCACTCATTGCTTCTTGCACCAAACCCCATAGAGAAAAACACTTTTGTAGTGGATATACGGCATATAAACACGTATCATATAGATTACACCACTGAGCAGTTTACAAATCAAAACTCACAAAATTCCAGATTCCAGTTGAAAACACTGAGATAAGACAGTCCATACTTATGTTGTTGTAGATTTTATAAAGTGAGCCTCTTGTTAAATGTGTGAAGTCTGTTTTTCTTGACTGGCCGCCGTCACTTTCACTGAGAATGTGCCCGCACCTCATACAACAACCTTTTAATTACCGTGTTGCAGGCCAGCAGCAGTCGGTGCACTCTCTGGAAGACATCGGTCTCTGTGCTGAAGCTGGGAGGTTCTCTGTTGCAGTAAGACCTCAAATCGGTCTGATAAACGTGGCTGAAAGTAGCCATCAGCTGCTGGAGGTCGCCCGCCGCCACGCGCAATGAGCTGGGGGAGAAAACGCCAGGACTCTCCTCCTTTACTTTCAGGAACTCGCACTGAGGAGAAAACAGAAGCTGCTACGATCACGGACTTCAGGCAGCAACGGCGATCAAATGTTGAGGTTGAAGGATCTATAAAAACACAAACCTCAGACTGTAGCTGCTCCAGTGCTGACTGAGTCACTTGAAGGAGGGCGGCAACATCAGTATCCTCTTCTTTGCTCGGCGTATCAGAGGATTTGGTACCTTTGCATAATGCCCTGTGAGGTGAGGAGAAGCAGGAAGAGGTTGGAGGGAGCTACGATATCTGTATTGGTGTGGTTTTTAAAATGAGATCGGAAATCAGCAAACAAGCCCAGATCCGTCGATAGGAGTGATGATTAAAACATTGAGCAGAATATGCTGCTACCTCCCTGACGGCTGTGCTTGCCCCTTTTTTTTTCATGTGTATTTACTTGCAGAATGAAGATAATCTATACATCGGTATCAGTTATTGGCCCGGGCACTCCCGATATATTGGATATTGGCTAAAGTCGAGCATCTCTAGTTTGTAACTCAGGAGTCCTGGAGAAAGAGGACAAACTCCGAACTCATATATGAGAAAAAGAGGCAAATATCGCCTCGATGAATCAGTCTACAGACGACATACTGTACGTATGTATGTGTGTGTTTTGACAGGATAATCAGAGACACTGTACTTGATGTGTGCAGGCCAGGGGTCGAATGTCGGTTCGAGCATTTGCGTGAGGTGAGGCAGATTCTCTGCGGTGAAGAGTTCGTTCAGTAGCAGCTCTCCGTCCACTCTCTGACCTGCAGAATTCTTCTCGCCTGGGAGCAGCGACACAAGCTGCTCCAGGAACCGAAGCTGGCGACAGGGACTCACGTCACCCTGGATACACGGTGTGACAAAGAAAACAGAACCAAAAGATTTGACACTAGTGTTTACCGTGGTAATGTATTTGTGTTTAAAAGGATTATTACGTCACCCGCTCACCCTGACCAGGTCCAGGTCCCCTGCTTTGCACAGCATCAGCTCCTGCCCAAACAAGGCCAATTCTGTTCATACAAAACACACAATACCACGGTAACATTAGTGATCAGTGTAAACTACGAGCGGGAATCTCTGCGCGCCACATAACTTGATTATCAAATTGATTAGGAAAATGTTTATTGACGTTTAAAATCAAGCGAGAAGGAGCTTATTTTCAAAAAAGATTTCCATTCAAACTATGTTCTTTTTGCAAGCAGCAATCTAGACTATTTCCTCTAATAATAGAGTACTTGTGTGGTCCAGAAAATGTCCAGAAAAAAACCTGGAAATGATGACGTTTTCAAATGTCTCAAAATGATTCAGTTTTAATGATTTCTTTGTTATATGGAGCAAAGAAACGAAGAAAATATTCACATTTATGAAGCTGAAAAATCAGAGAACTTGTATTAATTATTGAAAAAAGTAAAAAGCTCTAATCCTAATACTGCATTTATTCATGGACGTTCAAGGAAGAATTGTACTGCATCAATCAAGTATTTCCCCCACTGTAATGTCTCTTATACATATACCACACAACACACTGTGTTGGATAGTTTACCTTTATAAATGTCACCTTTCATCAGAACATTCACGTCTCTGGATCTGACCGACGTCGCCTTGGAAGTGGTGAAATGTGGGTTGATACTGTAAAGTGTAGGACAGACAGGTGAGAGGTGTTTTGTTTTTTTACTTCAATGCAGGTTATGAAGGATGAGCGGCGACGTGATGTTGGATGGAGTGTATCCCACCTGCTGCAGATCCACGTCAATATGTCGGTGCGGTGCTGAGAGGGAGTGCACAGCAGCTGCAGCATGCTGTCTTCTTCCTCCAAGTACAGACCTTCCACCAGTGGACAAGATGCAACCTCAACAAGGAACAAACACACACACAATCCTAAATACTGTGTCCACGGTATTTGCATTATTTAAATCTGAAAGAGTGAATTTCCAGAGCTTCATGACAGTAAAACTTCAAACCAAAAACAATCTATCAGGGATGTCCTGATACAACGTGTGTCACTATGGTAACCACTCACCAAAGTCCATAGAGAAAACCAGCGAGTTCACATCGATCACAGGAGTTGTTGATCCACTGTTGCCTTCATCAGGAAGTTAAAACGTGTTGTTTCTGTGACGTCAGTGTTTGAAACACTTCGTCCAGACTTACATAAGTGACACAATGAACCAGCACTTCCTGTTTCCGCGTGGATTTTCTCTATGGGACTTGGTGCGGGAGAACAGATACTGAGACGCTCACGTAACCGAGAGAAACTATAATTAAATGACAATTAAATGACAATGTTGACTACATTAACGACAGAACGCTGTTTATGGTTTTCAACACCATATTAAAAACGGCGAAGTTTATCGTTACGCGCTGTCACATTAACATACTGTGAAAGTGTAACATTTAAGAGATAATAACATTCATTTGCAGTAATAGTGGACTAACTGCATGTTATTTAAAATATTACCTGTAAAGCATCATAAACAAGTCGCGCGAGCTCCTTCTCTTTCAGACCAGCCGCCTTCTTCTTCTTCTTCTTCATCATCATCATCGTCCTTTGTAATAAGTGCAATAGCGCCACCTTCTGCTCCGGAGTGTGGATGGCACGTTGCCCTTTAATGTGCTATTTTGGCTCTGCTTCTTTAAGAAATGTAAACAAAATATGACTTTATGTTATTTCGGAGGATTAATAAGTGAGCTCTTCTTCCACACATACTCTGTTTGTGATATTTATGACACTGTATAAGTGTGTGTAACTTGGCAGTACTCACATAAACCTGTTTGATTATTATTTTTGGATGTGCTGTTGACATTGGAACGACCTGATTTGATTCTACTATAGACTATTTTTTTTTAATTCCTTTATTTTGTACAATCTTGTATATATAAGTATTGTAAAGGGGGTACTTGATTAAAAGTACAATTATCTCCTCAGGTCCTCGTTCATTTGTCACGTGACAGCTACCTAGTCACCGTCGTGGTGTTAAACAACAATGGATACAGAGGATACAGGACAAAAGTCACTTTAGTGTGTATTTGCTTTCCTAGATTTTCATATGGTTTGAATTGCTTGTGGCATTTTGTTAATTATACTTTGTCAGCTGAAGCAAACCATCAGTGCCTTCAGTGTTAAGTGTTTGAGAACCGCTAACAACAGGGTTACAGCGCCACCCGCTGTAAAAATGAACAAAAAGATTTGTTCAATTTATTGTCCGAGAGTAAAAGATCCGAGTCAGTAAAAAGAGTTGAACTTTCAAACACTAGTGGGGAATCATTTAGTTTGGTTCGCCTACACCAGGGGTAGGCAACCCTTGGTGTAAATGACCTTAATATGCCACAGTGTATTTTCATGATGTTTCGTTTCCGTGGTTGTTTGTTTTATGAGTGATCTCCTTGAAAGATTGACTTGTTTTCTTTGTTTTACCGTCATTTCCTGTTTTTGGGTTGGTGCTTTTATTTTGATACAGTGTGTAACCGGAAATCAGAAAAAAAAGACGAATCTGCAGATCTGCAGCGTTTGCACGACACAAACGAGTCAATTAAAAGTTAAAAAACATTAAAGAAACGTCAAATTATAAGTTCGTTTAGCACCTGGCTGATAAAGGCACAAGGTTTGTCATCATTTCATTTTAATTTTGTACTTAATGTTTAGAAGTAATGTGATGTCCTTCTATAGTTTGACTTTGTTTTAATTTATTTTAAGCTAGCAATAACGCTGCTTTGGTGCGATGTAGGGCATGTCTGTCGGTCTGAAAGGGACAATTATTTCAGTTTCTTGATTTGTTATGAACATTATAAAGTTGGTAATAATATTTTTGTTTATTCCATAGCTCTTACGGTGTGTTCAAGGTGTGTTCAAGGTGTGTTCAGAGTGTGTTTTATTGGAGCAACGTTAACGTTAATAAACCTATGAACCATCAGTTAAGGAGTTCGACCATCATTCAGCCGGGGACGCTACAGTAAGAGCTTCACCTCATCAGTCCCACCACACTCATGTGTGGTGGGACTGATGTGATGGTCTAAGGTTGTGGCACCCACTCGATGTGATGGTCTAAGGTTGTGGCACCCACTCATAAAATGAAAGCATCTCTAGACAGTAGCGACTCAGACCAGCAAATGGATATCTGCAAAGCCAGCGAAGAGGAGGAGCTTCGCCGCTCTGGTCGCCAGAAGAACCCCACGGAGAAGATGCTTGCATTTCAGAGAGAGGAGGCTCACAAAAAGGAGAAAAGGCTCACTCACTTTTATGAACTATGGAAGACCCAAGCACGTAAGACTAGAGAGCAATTAAAGTCCAACATTCCTGAAAATGAGATTGCAGCTCTTATAGACACACTAGAAGAAGGAATGTCGGATGTTATTCGCATCTATATGGAAATCAGAGATCACCTCACTCCATCCAGTGAGACAAGACGTCGGATTGATGCCTGTGAAGCAGTGACGAGGGACATTGTTAGAATTGCATATGAAAGGATAACAGGCATAGATGGAGAATTTGACAGTGAAGCAGTAAAACAACGACTTTGTGAGCTGCTTAACAGAGACTATGCTCGCTCTATCTATGGATCCACAGCCTCACCTTCAAGTCGACACTCCAGCCAAAACTCTGTGAGCTCCATTGTAACTGCTAAAAGGGCAGATGCGGCGGCAGACTTAGCAGCAAAGGAAGCAGAGTATGAAGGTTTATTGGAGGAGGAAAGACAAAAGGAAAAAATTCAACTCCTAGAGGAAAAGCAGAGAAAAGAACTTGAAACTCAGAAACGTGAGTTGGAAAGACTAAAGGCAGAGAAGGATATAAGAGCTGCCCGGGCTAGGTTGATAACCTATAACAAAGAAGTAATGCAGGAAGCTAGTGTCCTTTCCACTGATCACAGCATTGGTGAACAACGGTACATGTCCCTACAGCAACCTGTGTCTTCAGCTCCCATCCAGCAGCCTGCATATGTCACAACGACATCATCACCTCCACAGACAGATGTGACCTACCTGGCTCAAGTAGTCCAAGATAGCATAACTCTGAACAGGCTCCCGATGCCAGAACCATCTTTATTCACTGGTGACCCAATCCAGTTTATCGAGTGGAAAGCCTCATTCATATCGCTCATAGACAAAAGGAATATTTCCTCAGCTGACAAACTGCATTATCTGAGAAAGTATGTGGGAGGTCCAGCTCGAAAGACACTCGATGGTATCTTTTATAGAAGTGATGACAATGCTTATAAAGATGCATGGAACCGTCTCAACGGAAGGTATGGTCAGCCCTTCATTATTCAGAGAGCTTTTAGAGAAAAACTGGCAAAGTGGCCAAGGATTCAGCCAAAGGATGCAGAAGGACTGAGAACATTTGCTGATTTCCTACACTCATGTCAAGAAGCCATACCTCATGTTAAAGGGCTTGATATTTTGAATGACTGTGAAGAAAATCAAAAACTGATTCAAAAACTTCCAGATTGGGCAGCATCGCAGTGGAACCGAAAAGTCACACAATCCTTGAAAGACAGGCAGGAGTTTCCTAACTTCCAGGACTTTGTCGGCTTCATGTTAATGGAGGCAGAGATCGCCTGTAATCCTATCACCTCATTCCAAGCCCTCCACTCATCACAGCCCAGTGTAGATAAACATTATCTGAAGGAAAGGAAGTCTAAATCCAGTGTTTTCCACACACAGACAGTTACAGAGGCTGAAACTCCAGAGCAGTTAAAAACAGATTTAAAGCCACCATGCATGTTCTGTCAAGACTGTAAACATCGCCTGCACTGCTGTCCTGGGTTCAAAAGAAAATCTCTGGATGAAAGAAGAAAATATGTAAAGGAAAAGAGACTATGCTTTGGTTGTCTGAAGCCAGGACATAACGCAAAAGACTGTCGTCACCGACACTCATGTGACAGCTGCAAAGGAAGACATCCTACACTCCTGCATGACGACGGCTACACTAAAACCAAAACCATACCAGTTCCAAATCAGATCAGCGGAGATGAAGCAGCAACCACATTGTCTCTCAGCGTGGAAACAGAGGAACCATCGGCTAACACTTCAATGATTGTGCCAGTGTGGGTTTCCTCCATCAGTAATCCAGGTATGGAAAGGCTTGTTTATGCTCTTCTGGACACTCAGAGTGATACAGTTTTCATTGAACAGGAAGTTAACAACAGCTTACAAACTGAGACACATCCTGTGAGACTGAAGCTAACTACAATGATTGGTAAAGATGCACTAATACACAGTCAAAGGGTCTCAGGTCTCAGAGTGAGAGGTTACTACTCCAACATCCTCATTGATCTCCCTCCTACATACACAAAGGACTGCATACCAGTGAACAGAACACACATTCCTACCTGTGAAACGGCAAGGCACTGGAATCATCTCACCACAATAGCAGATGAAATCCCACCACAGCTAGAATGTGAAGTTGGTCTTTTGATAGGCTACAATTGCTCAAGGGCACTGGCACCACGGCAGGTAATACATGGAGGAGATGGTGAACCCTACGCAGTTCGCACAGACTTAGGATGGAGTATTGTAGGTTGTTCATCACCACACCATGACTCACCAAGCATCACCAACATGTGCCACAGAGTTGTTATAAAAGAGTTTCCTCCAGTGACTCCAGCTGATGCAATCAGAGTTCTGGAGTCTGACTTTAAGGATACCAGTAAGGATGGAAAGGCTGTGTCTCAGGATGACATCCTCTTTCTGAATGTGCTAAAGGAAGGAATTCAGATGAACACCCAAGGTCACTATGAGATGCCACTCCCCTTTAAAGAAAGACCCTACCTCCCTGACAATAAACAACTAGCCGTTGTCCGGCTCAATCATGTTAAAAGAAAGCTGCTGAGAGATGAAAAGTACAAGGAACATTATGTGAAGTTCATGAACGAGGTGATTGAAAAGGGTGAGGCAGCGGAAGTATGTGAGCAAGGAAAGAAAGGAGAGAAGTGGTATATTCCCCATCATGGAGTCTATCACTCCAAAAAACCTGACAAACTTCGTGTGGTTTTTGATTGCTCTGCTAAATACAAGGGAACAAGCCTGAATGACCATCTTCTGTCAGGCGCAGACTTACTGAATAGCCTAATCGGTGTACTCATCAGATTCAGACAGCACCATGTAGCACTGATGTGCGATATTAAAAAAATGTTTCATCAGTTCCATGTGTGTGAAGCTGACAGAGACTATTTACGTTTCCTCTGGTGGAAAAATGGCGACCTGCATGCGGACCCACAGGAGTTCCACATGAAGGTTCATCTGTTTGGTGCTGCATCCTCACCAGGATGCGCCAACTATGGACTGAAACAACTTGCTAAAGATCATGAGACCCAATTTCCCCTTGGCTCTGAGTTCATCATGAAAGACTTTTACGTTGATGACGGTGTCACCAGCACGGCAAGCGTAGATGAAGCTATTCAGCTTGCGAAGGAAGCTCAGGAGCTCTGTTCTATGGGTGGGTTGAGGCTGCATAAGTTTGTGTGCAACAACAGATCAGTACTGGATAGTATTCCGCCAACGGAGCATGCTACTGAAGTGAAGGCTCCAAACCTGGCCTTCAACGATTCAACGCTTGAGAGGGCCTTAGGTATCCACTGGCACATTGAATCGGATACTTTCAGATTTCGTGTCTGCCTTAAAGACCAGCCAGCAACACGACGTGGCATATTATCAACAGTAGCCTCCCTCTATGATCCACTGGGCTTTGTTGCCCCTTTTCTGCTCACCGGGAAAAAGGTGCTTCAGGAAATGTGCAGGCACGGCACAAGCTGGGATGACCCCCTCCCCAGTGAACTGCAACCAGTATGGGAGCGCTGGAAGAATGATCTTGCAAATTTGGAGGAAATCACCATACCGCGCTGCTATGTGCCCGTCGGCTTTGGAAAAGTCATGAAAAAAGAGCTACATCACTTTTCCGATGCAAGCACATATGGTTATGGCCAGTGTTCTTACTTGAGATATGTAAATGAAGATGAAGGTGTTCACTGTGCTCTGGTTATGGGAAAGTCCAGAGTAGCTCCTATTAAAGTCACGACTATCCCCAGGCTGGAGCTGACAGCTGCTGTTGTGTCGGTCGCAGCAAGCAACACCCTAAAGGAGGAGCTTGGTTTGGCAGATATTGATGAATATTTCTGGACTGACTCCAAAGTGGTCTTGGGGTACATCAATAACGAGGCACGTCGTTTCCATACATTCGTATCAAACCGAGTACAGAAAATACACCTCAGCACAGCACCCCAGCAGTGGAGATACGTCTCTACCAACAATAACCCAGCAGATCTTGCCTCTAGAGGTTCAAATGCAAGTGAGATTCTCACATCAAGGTGGCTCTCAGGACCTCACTTCCTATGGGAGAAGGAGATTCCCCCAGCTGTAGATGTCGTCACTGAAGTACAGATTGGAGATCCTGAAGTCAAAAGGATTCAGACACTACACACATGGACATCTGAACAAGTGAGTCTTTCTGATCGCTTGTCAAGGTTTTCTACGTGGTCAAGAGCAACTCAAGCCATTGCTCGTCTCATCCGTCGTGCTAGGGGTGATAAATCAACAGATCACAGCACTGTACAGGAACGAGAGGACGCATGGTGCATCATCATAAAGGACCTTCAGACACAAGTATACCCAGAAGAGATAAAGTTGCTCAGTAAGACTACTCAAGTTTCTTCTCAGAGCAAACTGCATCAGTTGGATGCCTTTCTGGATCAAGATGGACTCCTCAAGGTGGGAGGAAGGTTAAAAAATGCATCCCTACCTTCTTCAGTAAAGCATCCAGTGATCATACCAAAAGATCATCCCATCACCAAGATGATAATTGCACATTGTCACGAAAATGTTCGACATCAAGGAAAATGTATGACCATCAATGAGGTCAGATCAAATGGATACTGGATCCCAGGAATCAATAGAGCAGTGGCAGCTCACCTGCATCAATGTGTTACATGTCGGAAACTCAGGAGAGTCACAGAAGAACAACGGATGGCGGATCTGCCTTCAGAGCGTGTAGACCCATCACCACCCTTCACATACTGTGGAATGGATTGCTTCAGTCCGTTCCTCACGAAACACGGACGCAAAGTGCAAAAGCGATACGGCCTCCTTTTCACCTGCCTGTGCTGTCGAGCTATCCACATTGAAATGTTAGACGACATGTCAACAGATGCCTTCATTAACGGACTCCGTTGTTTCATTGCCATAAGAGGAGCAGTTCGCCAGTTAAAATCTGATCAAGGATCTAATTTCATTGGGGCTAAAAACGAGCTAAATGAGGCTCTTAAGCAAGTGGATACAAATCGTCTGACCACATTTTTGGCTGACAGGCAGTGTGATTTCAGCATGAACGCCCCTCATTCAAGCCATGTGGGAGGTGTATGGGAGAGGCAAATTAGAACAGTGAAGAATGTTCTTCGTTCCACTCTCTCGCTCTCACCAGGCAGGCTGGATGATTCCTCGCTGCGGACATTTTTCTATGAGGCCATGGCTATAGTGAACAGTCGTCCTCTGACAGTCGACAATCTAAGTGATCCAAAGAGTCCAGAGCCACTAACACCCAATCACCTGCTCACAATGAAATCTATCACAGCCTTACCACCTCCTGGCAGATTCATAAGAGAGGACATGTATGCTCGTAAGAGGTGGCGTCACGTTCAGTATCTCTCAGAGCAATTCTGGAGTCGCTGGAGAAAGGAGTACCTCTTTAATATTGCTACTAGACAGCGCTGGCATACTCCTAGAAGAAACCTCAAGGTCGGCGATATTGTCATGGAGAAGGCAGATGATCTGCCACGGAATGAGTGGAAGTTGGCCAAAGTTATAGAAACAGTGACTGATACAGATGGACTTGTGAGAAAGGTAAAGATTCGTGTTGGAGATCAAAAGATGGGAAAGGAGGGACATCGTTCTGGCAAGCCATCCATCGTCGAACGTCCTGTGCAGAAGCTGATCCTGCTTTTAGAGACTGTTTAACAGCCCTCTTCACTCCACAGATATATCCTTTGCAGTATGAAGAGTTTTTCATGGGCATTATCATTGACTAAAGTTTTAAGGGTCAAAGGTCAGATTGAGTCATAAAATTATTCATGCTTTGTACCCCATATTGTTTTGAAAAGCACTCATAATTTGGTGGGAGTGTAAATGACCTTAATATGCCACAGTGTATTTTCATGATGTTTCGTTTCCGTGGTTGTTTGTTTTATGAGTGATCTCCTTGAAAGATTGACTTGTTTTCTTTGTTTTACCGTCATTTCCTGTTTTTGGGTTGGTGCTTTTATTTTGATACAGTGTGTAACCGGAAATCAGAAAAAAAAGACGAATCTGCAGATCTGCAGCGTTTGCACGACACAAACGAGTCAATTAAAAGTTAAAAAACATTAAAGAAACGTCAAATTATAAGTTCGTTTAGCACCTGGCTGATAAAGGCACAAGGTTTGTCATCATTTCATTTTAATTTTGTACTTAATGTTTAGAAGTAATGTGATGTCCTTCTATAGTTTGACTTTGTTTTAATTTATTTTAAGCTAGCAATAACGCTGCTTTGGTGCGATGTAGGGCATGTCTGTCGGTCTGAAAGGGACAATTATTTCAGTTTCTTGATTTGTTATGAACATTATAAAGTTGGTAATAATATTTTTGTTTATTCCATAGCTCTTACGGTGTGTTCAAGGTGTGTTCAAGGTGTGTTCAGAGTGTGTTTTATTGGAGCAACGTTAACGTTAATAAACCTATGAACCATCAGTTAAGGAGTTCGACCATCATTCAGCCGGGGACGCTACACTTGGCACTCGTGCCACAGGTGGCACTCTGCGGCATAAACACTGGCACGCTGGCACCTCAGTGTTCCTCACTTTATGTGTGTCCTGACTTCATGGGTTTGAGTGACAGCTCCCGATACAGATACAGGCTTTAAGACAAGGTACTGTAGTCTCAGTTTTGGTTTGGCCTAACTTCCCAGACAGAGCAATATGTTTATAAAACACAGTGTTTTTTAAGATGTTTTTTCTTAAAATTATTATTATTATTATTATTAAGCTTGAGCAGACACAGCACTGAGATGTACTCTATGAATGGAATAGAATTCCAGGTATATTGGAAAGGTGTTTGTATTTTGTGTCATAATTTAACTTTGTGTTATTGTTGATAATGGCACACTAGATGAGAAGAAGAACCTTTCATGTCACAAAGGTTGCCGACCCCTGACCTACACACTGCACTTTCTAAGTGAACCAAACCATCTGGACAACGCCTCGCCCAGTGTGAGCAGCAGTGAGGCAGCGGGCTATCCAGCAGTACCGAAAAAAGACGCTCTCAGATCACATGTACAGTCTCCACTGGTGGCAGTATAGTCTTTATAGTTGCAGGTTTAGACAATCAGGAGGGCGTGGGGTGGAGGATCATACAGTTTTTACCGCTCGCTCGCTCACACACCTCATTCCTTTGTTTTCCACTTTATTAGTTTCCTACCTTTTGTAACCTTTTTGTCTATTAAATGGGAACCTCATCCGATCATGGACAATTGTTTGTTGACTCTCATGCAGAGTTACAACAGGAGGGCAGTAGAGTTGCTATATAGTCATGGTGTACTGTATGTGCAAAATGTGCACGTTCACACTTCTTTATTTAAATATAAAAAATGGAACTGCTTTATGTTTTTAAAGTGTGTGCTGACCTATGACATCTGAAAAGGAGCAAAAATAACAACATTAACAGATATAACTAATAAAAAGTCACTTCAACTTCTACCAACGTCCTTTTCTCGTAAGATAATTGTACTTTTACTCAAGTATCACGGACGCACAGTTGAGTGAGTCGTGAACTAATCATTTCTGTTTCCTGTCCTGCTGACTGAGCTTATGCATCTGCCTGCCATGTGGCGAAGGAAGGTACTGCATGAAAATGAACAAATCACTCACTGAGACGACTTAGTAGTTAGTAGTTGGACAGAAGTTTGTTCGTTAGTTAGTTAGTTAGACAGCAGTCCGTTATGTTGTAAAACCGACAAGGTGTACAGGTTCTGATGACAGATAGATTTACAAAGGCACATACGAAGGTTAATATATAACACAAATTGGCTTTGACGATGCACCTAAAAAGACACTTTAAAGGCAACGGTGCTTTGATACCAATTACAATAATGAACAGATGAATAGAATGAAAGATAAATAGCTTTGCCTGCTAGAAAGTTCAACAGTGGATGACAGTCATTGTTCAAAATGTTCATCAGTTTGTTCAGGGTCCTTTTGTGTGATATTGAAGTGATGCACTCTAGTTCAGCGCCCTCTTCTTGGTACTTCCTCCCCAGCCTACTACAGCATAGAAGAGGACGCTGGCAACAACAGCAGCCTCCTCAGGAAGTACAGCCTGCTCTGCCCTTTCTTGGTGCTTCACTGGACGCCCGTAACCATCCTGTCAACCGCCTCTGTTGTCTCAGACAGCCAACTGCAAAATTTCTCCCGAAATCCTTGTTATCACGGAGCATTCCTTGGATAATCTGTTGCTCAGGGGGCCACTGAGGCAAATGTCGGTTGAATCCTGAGTGTGAGGCTGATGTGCTGCCCACAGTCTCACAGAGACAGCAGCAGTTTAATTTCTGTACTCTACAAAGAAAATGTGACAGCACCCAGCAGGTTAGAACACATTCACTCTGCAGTGAACAGACAGCTGTCCTTCCTCCTGCCATCATCTCCTCTGTGTTGACTTACAGAACAAAGAAAACACTCAGCTGAACATACTGTTTACTACGTCACAGAAAGACAGTGCATGACACTACTGTCTCACCTGTTTCTGCTCAGACTGGTGGTTGTATCATGATGTTTTCCTCTCCCTTTTAAGAGAAATGTAAAAAAAGAAAAAAGAATAATTATCAGTGATGTCATCTTTGACCAAACGACCTATCCATCGCTGCTGTTGACATTCTGTCCCTCTTCCCTCTGGTACCTCAGTATTAAGACTTTCTCTTTCTTGTCGTCATTGAGATAAATATTGTTACAATGCGCATCATCACTAAGACTCCTCCCCCACAATGTAAAGCAAATCATACACATGGCGTCAAAAAGAAAGTAACAAACATACCTGTGTTGGGACAGTTACACATTTGCCTGTAACAAACAAAAACAATGAATAACATCTCAACAGTGGCATGACTCAGCAGAAACCATTATCATTGTCATTGAACCATGTTAACATCTGTAACTCCACACAGACCCTACCTGATAAACATTTCTTCTTCCTGAAGTACAAAGCTGCACTTATACCAGTGCATAAAAAAACGACTAAAAGGACGACGACGATGACGACAGTGACATTGATGCTTGAAACACCTTCCCCACATTCAGCATCAGCTAAAGCAGTTCCTTCTCTGAGCAGGTTTTCACACCTGCAACAACAGAGGGACATTTTCTCAGGACACTACAAACATTACCTGCAGCTAAAAACAAACCATTTTCCGTATAAAAACCCGACTCGAGCTCGACCTGAAGTCAACACACAGGATTTTTCCTAGGATGTTTGTGTGAGCCTGTCACAGGTGTTTGTAGACTTCATTTATGGTTACAGCAAGAAAACAGCAAGTTATCGTTACACGACAACAGGAGGAAGCAAATACTAAACTATCCATCCATCCATTTTCTACCGCTTTATCCTCCACGGGCCCCATGGACACACCCTATTTCACTGAAACTGTGCAATATCTGTATTTTTAAATGGTACCCTGCTAAAATTACTTTCATACTGTGTAAATGTTTATATTTCTATTTTTATATACTGCAAAATTACATTTCACTCTGTGATATTTATATTCTATATGCTGCTAAAATCATATCTCACACTGTGATATTTATATTTCTATATTTCATATACTGTTAAAAAAAAATAATAAAAAAAATACACTTCATACTGTGGAAATAGTCTTATTTATTATTTTTTATACCCTGCTATGGGTCACGTCTCATAGAAATGCACTTTTTATATTTAAACCCTGCTACAGACCTGCTATTTCATATTGTTCAATAAGAATTTGATGGCTGTATATCCTTTTAATGTAGTACGCTGCAACTGAAAACCCACCTCACGTTAACTAGGGTCACTTTTTCTTTTTAATGTCCTTGACCCATACACTGGTTGTTGTTGTTGTTGTTGTTATTGTTCTTCGTTGTTAGCTGTATGCACTTTCAAGGTGAAGTCAAGTAAATCTCGTTGTACAACTTGTATAATGACAATAAAGGCATTCTATTCTATTCTATTCTATTCTATTTCACTGAAAGAACTTGAATTTTCCATGTCAGTTTGACAAGTTTCCAAGCCCAAACAGTCATTTCTGGATGTTTGTCCAAACCCAGTCTGCTCCCCTCTGTCTAGTGTCCAAGGCCACACCCGTCCCACGTCCACACTCTTAATACAAATACAAAATGTAATGTTGTGACTGATTTAGGATGGACGTGTCGTGAAAGCGTCACTTACTGCGTGTGCGGCCGACAAGTGGTGAACGTCCCATCTGAAAATGTCCCGGCACTGCAGTCAGTGCAAACTGTGTCTGTCAACGCTGTTCCTGTACAAATGCAAATGACACATACAGTGAGGAGTGAACACAGAATGATGGGATACAAGTTTAAAATCACATCAAAACATCCGACAAATACATTCAAAGTGTCAAAGAACACATTTAAAATAAAACCAGAGGGAGGGACGACGTGTTTTTGAGTCAATTTCCATCACCAGCCCATTTTAAAAGGCGGTCCAGCTCAGTGGTTCCAAAACACTGGGTCGGGACACACAAATAAGTCTGACTCGTGCCTGCGTTCTAAATAACGCACATAAAATCAAGTTTAAAATGGAAAATGTTTGTTTACCAATTCCAAATAAATACAGATGTGACTGTAAATTGGTCTCAAATCACATGACAGCTGTGATTTGGGTCATGACAGTTTGCCTTCTGTCATTACCTCATCATTTAGAATGGTTTCATTTTATTTTTTTACCTAAAATAATATTTGTACACACACACACGTATACATACCATTATCTCTGATGTACTGTCCTGGTTTACACTGTCTGTGTTTCTCTGCTGTTTCACAGTATAAGCCTTTGGATTTTATACAGAAGAATCCTTCCAGAGGTTCACAGACTGCATCCAGTGTTCTTGTGCATGGACGGGCTATCCTCAGGCCAGAATCTGTCAACAACACACAGAGGTAATCATTGAAGGAATCACATGACGGAAGCACATTCACTCCATTGACACACATAAAACTTTATCTAAGGACACAAGAGCTTCTGTAACAGTTAATACACCAGTATGTAGAAGCTCTTTAAGCAAAATGACATTTTTAAATGCTAAAATACAATTATTATTGTCAAATTTACCGGTTTACAAAAAGAAGTCAAATTAGAAGTAGTAAAAGATTCCCTGATGTAAAAGACTGTAAACAGCAATTCTCAGAACAAAGAACACATGTCATGTCATAACTTTTTATATACAGTAAGTACCTCATATATCAGCACTTAAGTGCTCAACTATCCTTTAAAGACACAAAACTCCAGTTCTTAAAGCTTTTCAAAGCTCATTTTCTCTACTGACTACAATCAAAGGCTGTCTAACAGCAAGATGACAGAGTTAATATAATTATCTTTAACACTTAAGCAGGTTATAATTTTTAAGTGTCCGTGTCTCGGGCCAGTTAGCGCCGTTAGCATCACACAATAATTTGTGTCCCCTTGTCCTTTTTGCATGACACAAGAAAAGAACCAAGTTACAAAAAAGTAACTTTTACTCTAATTACATTTTAAACAAGCTACTAAACACAAAGTTTGATGAACTGAAGGAAACATGATAACAACAGCATCTACCTGGAGCACAGCTTGTGCAGTTCAAGCACCGTTTGAGTCTACTGTAACCATCGTTGAAGGTTCCGTCGTCACAGGGATTACACTGAGTGCTGGATTCATCCGAACAGTCTGCTCTTACATACTCTCCTGAGGAAAAAAGAAATAAAGAACTCAAGTTTAAGCTGCTGTCAGAGATTTTGTGTTACTTTTTATTGCCAGTTCTCTGATGGTAGGGTTTTGGTTTTTTTTTCCACCAACAAACAGCAAAAACAAATGAATGTGTCTGTGGACATGCTGAAATGTCCTGATAAGGAGACAAAACACTCAATTAGTGTATTTTGATTTTGTGGTTCATTTATGTTTGTGTTATTAATGTTACTCCACATTTCGGCTGCTGTAAAGCAAGGGCCTTCACCTTTACAGCTTATTCTCCGGCTACAAGAACAAGACTGCAGCCGTTACTCTAACGAAAATAACAATACCAAAAAGAATGAAAGATCACTCGGCGGAATCTTACCAGGTGAACACTTTGGACAGCACTCATTTCCCGCCTGGTAATATGATGAAATACAAAGTGAACGTCCTCTGCAGACACTGATCACGCAGAGCTGTGGAGAACAGAGCAAGGTTTTTTCACCATCTCTTGATCAGAAATGTTGACATGACTGACGACATGAGGCGAGGTGTTCAAGGAAAAAGAAAGAAGAGGATACCCCGAGGATGACCAGACTAAAATAAGCTATTTAGCTTGTTATAGCTACTGTTGCCAAATCAACTCCCATTGTGAAGTGTTTAATCCACAGACGTCAACTGCCACCAGGCTCTTATTGGAGGATACAGCTGCCAATCACACACTGGTCCATCCATCTTCTACCACTTTATCCTACACAGGTCGTCAGTTCATCACATAGAGTCAAACAGCCATCCACTCTCACACTCATGGCCAAACTCCACTACCACATAAAAAAACCCTCTACTGAGTGGGTGATGACATCTATGCTTGAGTTAAAAGGTAAACAGCAAACAGTAAGAGAGAGATGAGGTTAAAAATACGTTACCAACAAAGATGCTGCTTTTATCACAGAAAACATTTTGACAGAGTGTTTGGCGGAGTTTCTTGTGCTGAAGACACCATCTCAATTAGATCTGTGCTGAGGAGGGAGATATAAGATCTGTATATGAAGAGAACAAAGAAGAAAACTTTAAAAACTAACAGTAAACTCCAACAGAGTCTAGTGTTGTAGTTTGAACTTGTGTATGTACTGGTGTCAATGTTAGTTTTTGTATTTTCTTTTCTCTCTTTCTTTCTTTTTATCTATGTAGTTGTTACGTCCCCACTTGTGGCATCCAGGGGAAATGGGACGGGCAACAATTAAATATAAAACCGGGCGTTTCGGAGAAGAAAAGAAACAGATATTTGTAAACTTAGACTATTTATTTCTGCGTAAGTAAATCAACGACAACACAAAACTACTTCCTGATGGAAGCGAAGCCAAGAAAGAAAAAAACAAGGGTTAACACTACGAGGGAATTAGAACAAGTCGAAAATAGCGCAGCACACAGCTCTCGTTCACGACCAACAGCTTCTCACTGTCTGGCGGCTTGGCCCACTGGCCCCGTCTGCCTCCATCCCTGCAGCTTTGAGGCGATCCACCTGATTGCCAAGGTGCCGCAGGTGTGCCTGACCAGTCAGGTGGGGAGGGTGGCACCTGGCGCAGGACACAAAAGAGCAGCAAAAAACATGCACACGTAACACCCCCTCCCATAAGTGCAAACTTATAGTTTGCTACATTAAAAACTATACACACACACACACACACACACACGACACACACACACACACACACACACACACACACACACGCTACACTGAATTATTATCTTCTTTAACTCTTTTTTTTGTGTTCCTCACCCACGGGACAGAGCATCAGCCACCACATTGTCGGTCCCCTTCTTGTGCTTAATCTCCAGGTTGTAACCTTGCGCCAACAGGGCCCAACGCATCAGTCGCTGGTTGTGGTTATACATTTGTGCAAGAAAGACAAGAGGGTTATGGTCAGTGTATATAACCACGGGAGATGAACTGGCACCAACATACACTTCAAAATGTTGAAGTGCAAGTAGCATAGCTAGGGTCTCTTTTTCAATGGTGGAGTAGTTAAGTTGATGGTGCTTGAACTTGACCGAGAAGTAGCATACTAGATGGCACACGTCACCCTCTCCATCCTGTATCAGCACAGCACCAGCTCCTGAAGCACTCGCATCAACCTCCAGCTTAAAAGGGCGAGAGAAGTTAGGTGCGGCCAGGACAGGTGCACTGCAGAGCAGAGACTTTGCTGCCTCGAAGGCATACTGACACTCAGTACTCCATACAAAAGGAACCTTGGGACTACACAGACTGGTTAAAGGGTTAACTACCACAGAGAAGTTTTTACAAAAACACCGGTAATAACCAGCCATGCCTAAGAAACGCCGTAATTCACGCCTTGACATGGGAACCGGGTAGGACAGCACGGCTGAGACCTTAGCATCCACGGGCCGGACCTGCCCGTGGCCAACCTGTTTTCCCAAGTACGTAACCATCACTTTACCGAACTCGCACTTGGCTAGGTTAAGAGTTAAGGCCGCCTCTTCAAGTCTCTGAAACACTTCCGTTAAGCTAGTAATGTGACTGGCCCAATCGGCTGAGTACACAACGACATCATCTAGGTAGACACAGTTCTTGACATTTCCTAGCACTTGACACATTAGACGCTGAAACGTGGCAGGCGCATTTCTCACTCCAAATGGCATAACGGTATACTGTAAGAAGTGGTCTGGGGTTACAAAGGCCGAAATCTCAGAGGCTCTGGGTGTTAATGGAACCTGCCAGTACCCTTTCAGCAGATCGAGCTTTGTAATAAACATGGCCGGCCCAATACTATCAATACAGTCCTCCATGCGAGGCAAGGGAAATGAGTCTGGCACTGTAACTGCGTTAACCTTCCGATAGTCGGTACAAAAGCGTGGGGTGCCATCAGATTTTGGAGCCAGCAAACAAGGGGAACTCCAAGGACTACAGCTAGGTACAGCTAAACCGTTTTCCAATAGGTAACTAGCTTCCTTTTTCATAAGCTCTCTTTTGGCTAAAGGACATCAGTACGCATGCTGTTTAATGGGAGACGCACTACCAACATCGATGTCATGTTTTAGTACGTTGGTGCTAGATGGTACATCATTAAACAGGGACGGATGGGAGCGCATCAAAGAGACTATATCTTGTTGCTGATCTACAGGGAGATAGTTCAAATGGGTGTCTATTTTCGCGAAGAACTCTGTGTTAGACAGCCTACCACTCTGCTGATCACTTCCTAGTACAGTTAACCCATCGTCAGGCAGTGATTCCACACAAACCAAGGAGGTAGTTGTTTCACGAGGGGCAGCAGTCTCCGGAGTTTTTTCCTGCTCCCCCTGGTTGGCCTCTCTGGAATGATAGGATTTTAGCATGTTAATGTGGCACAACCGCACCTTACGTCTGCGCTCAGGTGTATGAATGACATAGTTTGTATCGGACACTTTGCTTTTTATGACATACGGGCCTGAAAAACGGGCAGTAAGGGCAGAGGCAGGTGTCGGTAACAGCACCAGAACTCTCTCACCAGGTTCAAACTCACACTTAACTGCCTTCCGATCAAACCGTTCTTTCATACTCTCCTGCGAGGAGGAGAGTGCCACTTTAGCCAGCGCAGAAGCATTACGTAAACGCTCCTTACATTGGGATACAAAATCCTGAACTGTAGTCTGTGGAGAAATATTACACAAGAACTTTTCCTTTAACACTTTAAGTGGGCCACGCACATTGTGCCCGAACACAAGTTCAGCCGGGCTGAACCCCAGGGACTCCTGTTTGGCTTCGCGGATGGCGAACAGTGTAAAGGGGACACCTTCATCCCAGTCTCTCCCTGTATCATGACAGTATTTACGCAGCATGGACTTCAGTGTTTGATGCCAACGCTCAAGCGCCCCCCTGTGACTGGATGATAAGCACTAGAGACTGAATGAGTGATGCCTAGAGCATACAAGGTTTGTTTAAATGATCTCGACAGAAAGTTGGTTCCTTGATCAGTCTGCACAACTTTCGGTAAACCAAACATGGTAAAGAATTTAATTAATGCTCGTGTAATGGCAGGTGCAGTGATTCTTCGCAGAGGAATGGCCTCAGGAAAGCGAGTGGTAGCGCGTTAACAAAAACTGGTTACCAGACTTTGTCCTCGGCAACGGACCAACACAATCGACCAGTACACGTTCAAAGGGTTCACCAACAGCAGGAACAACCTGGTTTGGTTTCCCCACCACTTGGCAGGTACTACATGTTTTGCAGAAGCGTGTCACTTCCTTCTTCATTCCTGGCCAGAAGAAATGCTTCAGAATACGGTCATGGGTTTTAGTGACACCAAGGTGACCAGACCAGGGATGATCATGAGCTAACTCTAGCTCATGCTGCCGATATGCAACTGGAATCACTATTTGACACACTGAACCACAGTCACTAACTGCATTGGTTTTACCTAATGGTGAAATCCATCTCCGCATCAACACCCCGTTATCTAAGAAAAATGACTGACCTTCAGTACATTTATCGTGGTCCTCAACTGCTGCAAAACATTTTCTCATAGATGGGTCACCTGACTGGGAGCTGATGAGCGCCTCACGGGTCAGTGGCAGCGCATGAACAGCGACGGGCTCTGTCCCACCTTCACACTTTTCTAGGTCTCCAGCCCAGTTCTCCGTTTCTCTCGTAGGTGGCAGCCTGTCCTCAGATACAGCAGAAGCAAAAACAGAGTCAGACAGATCGATATCCTGAGCTTGTTTTCTGGCCTGCCCCCTTAGCACGCTAACTGAAAATATGTCAGGGTGACACTGGACCAGATCATCATGTCTAGATTCTGCCACAGGGTTGTCAACGACTTCGGGTGATGGATATACTTTACCCCCAGCTATGTCGTTACCCATAATAAAGCCAACACCAGATGGGGAATGAAGAACGGACAGCTACCCGGAAGAAACCAGTTTTAAGGTTGGACTGGACATGGATGCGGTGAAGAGGGGCAGGTACAAACCTCATCCCGATACCTCGTACAATTGCGCTCGTGTCACAGGCAGACTCCGTACTCAAGGGCAGTACAGAGGAAAGAATGAATGACTGGGAGCCACCAGTGTCTCGCAAAACTGTGACAGGACGCTGATCATCCACCTTTCCTGTGAGCGAGACAAATGCAGGGAAAATGAAAGGTTTAAAACACTCATCAGGTACTGTTTGACTGGGCGACGGTGAACAACCGGTTACTGTTTTTACCAGCCCCACACCCTTGGGCTTTGAAATTGCCGCCTGCTGCTTACGTTTCCACGCATTGCAGTCCGCAATTAGATGGTCAGCTTTATGACAGAAAAAACATTGCTTATCTGCCTTAGGTGCAGAGACTGATGTACTAAAACGTGGAACACGCGTGTCACTGGACCTAAAAGCAGTTTCATGTTGAGTAGGGGAATCACGTCTGATAAAGGGGCTTCTGTGGGTAAGAGCAAACTCATCAGCAAGAATAGCAGCTTGCTGCAAAGTAGATACCTTCTGCTCATTTAAATAAACAGTTCGCTCCGGCACTTGGTTTTTAAATTCCTCCAACAACATTAACTCACGTACTGAATTGAAGTTATCTGCCTTACAAGATGAGCACCACCTGTCAAACAGCATCCCCTTCTCTCTGGCAAAGTCAGCGTACGTCTGGCTTGCTGTTTTTCTCAGACCGCGGAAACGCTGTCTATACGCCTCAGGCACCAGCTCATATACTTGCAGTATCGCGCTCTTTACTTTTTCATAAGAGAGGCCATCCTCCACAGAAAGAGAAGCGCAAGCTTCCGGAGCTTTACCCGTGAGTTTGCATTGTAAAAGTATCGGCCACACATCCTTCGGCCAGTGCAGGGCAGCAGCAATGCGCTCAAACGCACCGAGATAACATTCAACTTCGGACTCCCGGAAGACGGGGACCAAAGAAACGTTTTTACTCACGTCAAATGTTGTAGATGACGAAGACGACCGCGCACCAGACGAAACTGAGCTAGACTGTAGTTCCAGCTTTCGCATTTTGACCGCGGTCTCTGCGTCCAATTCCATCCGCTTCAACTTGAGCTGAAACTCACGCTTCCGTTCCCGTTCCTCGTTCTCCAGCTGGAGACGAGCTAAACGCAGCTTTATCCGCGCATCTATTCTCGATCCAGGGGTCGTTTCCACGGACAACGGTTCAAAACGCGGCAACGTAAACTGCTTCTCGTCCATGTTACCATGTTTTACACCGGGGGTAATGTTCAAAATGTCTCGCTGCCGCTGAGTCGCTTCCGCCCCCCGAGCCTCGGAGCGCACCTCCCCTGCGGACTCGGGCACAGTCGCCGGTAAACCACACACACCCCCTTCCACTAATCCGTCAACCACGGCAGCTTTCAACTCCTTCTTAAGGAGAGAAGTTGTAACCTTAATGTCATAGCGGTCAGCAATCGCAAATAAATCAGCCTTCCTACAGATGTCTAGTTGACTCAGCGTAGGCTTCGCCACAAACTCCTCCACACTGAACGCCGACCCACTCGCCATTACACCGGTAGTAGCGGCTAGCCGCTATGGTAAGCTACTAGCAAATTAGCGTGTACTACTCACTCCGTGGCAACAGTCAGAACCACTCACGCCGGATGCTACACACACAAACCAACAAACGCAGACAAACAAACACCCCCCAGATCCTACCTACCAAGAACTAACCTGTCTGTCTTCTGGAGCGTGCCGGGCTCGAGGCGACTAGAAAGGCAGAAACATCGGCGACCGGAGCCCCGAAACGCCTACCCCCTTCGGGGAACTTGATCCCCGTCCAGGATTTGCTCCGAAAATAAAAAAGGCAAAACAATAAACAAGTGTCCGATGGAAGGGTGCCGTGCAACCCAGCTAGACACTTCTACCTAACTGAGGGAGTTGTTGTAGGGAAGGCTAGACTGTGCATACACCGTCGTTAATACTGACTGCGAACCACCGGAAGTGACTTACCGCTTTCAAAACAAAATAGTCTAAAAAAAAAAAAACTACAAACATCTTTACTAATTTCTCAAAACGAAATTAGATCCCGGACGAGCCCCCAAAATTGTTACGTCCCCACTTGTGGCATCCAGGGGAAATGGGGCGGGCAACAATTAAATATAAAACCGGGCGTTTCGAAGAAGAAAAGAAACAGAGATATTTGTAAACTTAGACTATTTATTTCTGCGTAAGTAAATCAACGACAACACAAAACTACTTCTTGATGGAAGCGAAGCCAAGAAAGAAAAAAACAAGGGTTAACACTACGAGGGAATTAGAACAAGTCGAAGATAGCGCAGCACACAGCTCTCGTTCACGACCAACAGCTTCTCGCTGTCTGGCGGTTTGGCCCACTGGCCCCGTCTGCCTCCATCCCTGCAGCTTTGAGGCGATCCACCTGATTGCCAAGGTGCCGCAGGTGTGCCTGACCAGTCAGGTGGGGAGGGTGGCACCTGGCGCAGGACACAAAAGAGCAGCAAAAAACATGCACACGTAACAGTAGTATTTTGGGTTTATAAAAACGTTATTTCTCTTGTATGTAAAAAAAAAAAAAGGCTCTCGTCTCAGCAGGTTCTACAATCTAAGTGATTTATTCCCAATTATTCACCGCGATAAAGTGAGCTGCAGTTAGATTTCTGCTGCATAATTGGTAGAGTGAACATGGTACTGACAGCCAGTGTTCAGACAGACCTCACTTTCACATCATATGTCAAACATCTTGTCACAAGATATTTATTACACATGAAGAGAATATGTTTAGTTTTCCTTTTTATTTCCACTCAGGTTTTCCAAGACTTAAGTTTCTCCAATCTGAGACTATGGAGGAAATTTATCATATATCATTATCTCTGAAGAATAGTCTGATAGGTGCCGTCAATGCTGTGTTGGTTTTAATTTCAGCGGGAGCCAATGGGAGCCTCCTATAAAAAGAAAGGGGTTGGGCTGCTCCCATTAAGGTCGTACAATAGTACACATGTGGGATTTTAAAAATGTGACCAAAAACCATGATTTTAATTATTATTGTATTATTTTGATCACAAAGCATGCAGTTTTCAGAGTTAAGTGTATCATTTACATGAACGAGATAAACAGGCTGACAGAAACATGAAACATTAACAAGAAAACTACAATATCACCCGTGAATGACAGTGAAAGCTTTATTTTGGCCACCAGGTGGTGCTTAATCACCCTAACCAAAAAAAAAGTATCTTTTATGAACATTAAATGATCAATTATTCAATAATCTACATATGAATCAAAAACACATGTATGTAAATATCAATGTTCTACAAACATGGAGAACAACAGTGAACAAACATTTCATTTCCAAATAATGGAGCAACGTCAACATTATATCAAAATGTACATTCAAAATAAGACAATACATCAAAAACAGGGAAGATGACAAGAAAAGTGTAGTAACTCACGGGAGACTTCTTGCTGAACATGAGGGAAGGTTTATTTTCTTACGGACGAACACAGTGTGGTCACGATCACATCATCTTCATAGTACACAGAGCTTATTGTCTTCTTCACTTCTGTAACATGCCCAACAGGTAACTACTCGACTCATTGCCCCCCCTAGTGGACGTGTATATACTGCTCTCAGTTCCCACAGTTATTACAAAAAGAAGTCTATTTTTTTTTTTTAGAAAAAAATAGTTTTGATTCTGACTTTTAGGGGCCAAAGGTTAAGAAGTGTAAAATAACATTTCAGCGTATAGTTTACATGAACGAGATAAACAGGCTGACAGAAACATGTTGTAACAATCTACCATGCGTGTGCTGCTCTTTGTGTTTAAGTGTTAGTCAAAGTGTTGTATGAATAATTAACAGTCAAGTCTCTCACTGTTCACGATGATTCTGACTGTCACCATAATACACTTGACCCGTTTCTACTGCATGTTAGTGAAGAGGAAACTATAAAGAAGCTTTGCACAGATGCAAATCCTAACATTTATATAACACAAACTTCTGTGTAGCTTCTATAATATGTCCAGTACACTCTTGTTCACAGTGACTCTGATGCTGAGTTTCATGCATTTCTACTGCACCGTTTTTCAGGGAAATTAAAGGCAAAGTGTCGTTTGTGTTATTACACAAGAAGTAAACACGTAAGACTACAAGACTACTTACCTTCACGAACAGTCAGGTTCTATTTATTCAGATTAGCCAGTTGTCACGTGAAGTTCTCATGACGTTTATTAGTGAAACCAAGCAGATTCAGGTCGAATATTCAACAAACATTCGCATGTGTTTTACTGCGGTCAAGTGAGCCGTCATTCGTTTTTTAAGTGCGCCCGTGCAGTCGAACTAACGGTGAATACTGGGAGTCGGCTGAGAATCAGCGCTAGTTTGATACCGGCGCGATCACTTCCGGTTTTCAAAATAAGACGTTGCTAATACAAGGGCAATCAATCATGCTGATTTTAAGACATTGGGTCACATTGTCCAGAAGCTATTAAACTAAATATTTTCCCTAATTTATTTATATTTTTACTGTACAATAACAACACATTGGCTCATAAGTTCTGACAATGGTTTACACAATTGATCTCAGGAGCATGCTGACTACTCCCTCACTCATTATCAACTATTTTTACTGTATCATTTTTGAGAAATTAAGCATCAAAGTTGTCTCTTTTTTTACTCAGAAAAAGGCTGAAAACTCAATTTTTACTGTACAATAAAATTACTTTGGCCCATAAGTTCTGACAATGGTTGGTACAGTTGAACTCAGGAGCATGCTGACTACTCCCTCACTTATTATCAAACAGTTTTACTGTATCATTTTTGAGAAATTAAGCATCAAAGTTGTCTCTTTATTTACTCAGAAAAAGGCTGAAAATCAATTTTTACTGTACAATAAAATTACTTTGGCCCATAAGTTCTGACAATGGTTGGTACAGTTGAACTCAGGAGCATGCTGACTACTACCTCACTTATTATCAAACAGTTTTACTGTATCATTTTTGAGAAATTAAGCATCAAATTTGACGCAGACCTCTGTCTTGGAAGCCCTACAGAGAGGCAGGCAATATCCAGGTATAGTGAAAATACATCACAGTGCCCACCATCACAGGCATATAGACCTAGATAAGATACATTTACATAAAATAGTAGAATGTTTTTGTAAATTTTGCTTTAAAACATTTTATTTATTTTATTTTGTTTATTTAGTTAGATAAAAATGTTTCCTCCCAACACAATATGTAGGCGTTAATTTAACTCACATTGCTGCCATCATCTTAACACAATTCAGTATCACCTAAAACTGTAGCTATTTAGTCTATTTTTGGTGGTATGTGAGTTATATTTACCATAAAAAGACTTCCTTTTACATCAAAAAAAGTTTTCATTGTAAAAGTCATCATTTTCATATACACAAGTAGGACATCTAAAAGTATCGGTATTGGTATCGGGATACTAGCCTTGGTATCTCCTGGTATTGGATCGAAAGAAAAAAAATCGTGGTATCGCACATCCCTAGCCTGGACAGCCTGCAGTTCACCTACAGGGAGAACCGCTCTATGGAGGATGCTGTCTTGTTTGCACTTCACACGACCCTGACTCACCTGCAGCATCCAAACACCTACGTCAGGATGCTGTTTGTGGACTTTAGTGCAGCGTTCAACACAGTTCTCCGGACGTGCTGGCGCTGAAACTTCACAATCTGGGTTTGGCACCATCGCTCTGCTCCTGGATCAGCGACTTCCTCACAGGGGTGGACTGGGACACTTGGAGTGGCTCAGTGGTTAAGACATCATCATGGTCACTGGTTCAACTCTACCCCTGGCAGGTTGTAACTCAATTCCCTTGTAAGTTGCTTTGGATAAAAGCGTCTGCTAAATGTAATGTAATGTAATGTACTTCCTCATCCGCAGCTAGCCAGTTCCACTCCTCACCAAATTCATGACCTGGAAGAAACAGCAAACAGAACTTGTACTCAGTATCTGTGAACTGACAAGTATATGTAGCCTTTTTGTGATGTAGTGACACTTAGTGAACCAATTTATCTGTCATTAAGGATGACTTAAGTCTCAAAAGAGCCCTAAGGCCCACCTGCATAACTGTTAAAGGATATGCAGATGTTTGAAATTAAAATGATCAATATGAAAATCTTCAACCAGGAAATAATCATAATCTGAGACAAAACAAGTTGCATAATAAACTCATAAAGTCAAGATGAATCTCTCTCTCACACACACACACACACTAGCATCATAGAAGAACTTTTAGCAGGTCAGGAAAACCTGTTTGACAGGAGATGATGTAGCAGAGAATGTATATTACTATATCACACATATAGTATGTTTCTTCACATAAACCTTTAAACATACACATATTGCATTCCTCTCACCACATGAAATAAGCTCAGGAACCCAAAAGTGGCCCAGTGAATGATGGAGGAGACAAAGCAGGTCCTCAAAAGGGGACTGGGGCAAAACAACTCATATATATATAAACAACTTAGGCTCTCATATATAGGGTGGTCAACCTAAAAGAGACATGGAAACATTATTAAGTCATCATCACAAATCAAGTCTGAATTCATATAACATTATAAGACACATAACATACTCAACATATCAGAGATCCTGTCTTTGGACTGACATGTTCCTCACTCTCTACAGCCTTTTCCCTCTCAGGTGGTGCAGTCTTTGGTCTTTGGTCTGCCTGCATTGGTCTAGCTCTCTTCCTGAACTGACCAGCTGGACTTGCATGTGAAGTATGCATCTTTCTGTATCAAAACAAGCACTTTCACTTTGACATCTTGTGAATGATCATTGTCAAACAAATGGTTCAGTACAACAGGTAATCATTTTGTCATTTTGGACATTTGTATGGAGTTATTAAGGTTAAATATAAGGGACAATAATACAACTGATATTACTGTTTTTAAAGGGTGATTTTATGTTGTTTTGAATAAAAATGTTAGTGAAAATGTTTGTACGTGTGCTATAAATGTAGCACATAATATCATAACAGTGCCCTCGAGGTCAACTTAAACACAGAATAAATACATTTCATGTATACAGGTGGTTCACCATACCTAATACAGATTTAAAGCGCCACCTGTTGGTTAAAGAGTAAACACATGCATTTACTCAGACATTACCTGTTAGAACTAAAGTTTTGGTTTGTTGTTTAAGGGGTATTTCATGGTTGTAGCACTGCAGTTGTATGAGGTTAGGACACATTTCAGTGGATCAACAGCTCGTGTGTGTGCCTCGATATAAAACCATCGCTTTTCTCTAAAGGTTTTTGTGAAAAGTTTACACTAAGTTCACTTAATGTATATACTGTATAGTCTGTTCTAGTTATATAATCTTAATAATCAATATCTTCTTGGTTGTGCATTGTTTAAAATGCATGTTATATATAGCATATTTATTAGCTTTACCTTGACTTTGTCACTGTAACAATGTTTTCTCCTTTGTGGGACGAATAAAGGATTATTTTATGTTATTTGGTGAGCCTGTTTTAAGAGGATAAACACAAACCTTTAAAAAACACTATCACTTAAGTACAGTCAATGTTTTTAATAAAAACTAACATTACAAGTCATCTGAGACTTTTATAGATAATAAGAATAAGAATAATAAAGACTTCCAGTGAGTTTTGCAATTTGAATATAATGTTTTCCTTCACAAATTTGAAATAACTTCATTTTAAGTAACTTCAGTGAACTTCAGATTTTACAGTATTCCTCATAGATTGTATCTCTTGAAATTTGATATAAAGGGTCATCAGGAGAGTTTGTGGGCAGTTTTTTGTTTAAATATGTTGTATGTATACAGTGGTATGCAAAAGTTTGGGCACCCCTGTAAATGTTCATGATTTTCCTTTATAAATCATTGGTTGTTTGGATAAGAAATGTCAGTTAAATATATCATAGAGGAGACAAACACAGTGATATTTGAGAAGTGAAATAAAGTTTATATGATTTACAGAAAGTGTGCAACAACATTAGACATGTGCATACATTTAGGCACCCTTGGCATTTTATTGATTTCAATACCTTTAGCACTAATTGTTGGAACTCAAAAAAATTGGTTTGGTAACTTCAGTGACCCTTGACCTCCATACACAGGTGAATCCAATCATGAGAAAGGGTATTTAAGGAGGCCAGTTGTAAGTGTTTCTCCTCTTTGCATCTTCTCTGAAGAGTGGCAACAACTCTCAAATGACCTGAAAACAATGATTGTTCAACATCATGGTTTAGGGGAAGGATACAGAAAGCTATCTCAGAGATTTAAGCTCTCAGTTTCAACTGTAAGGAACATTGTGAGGAATTGGAAGACCACAGGCACAGTTCTAGTTAAGGCCCGAAGTGGCAGACCAAGAAAAATCTCAGATAAGCAGAGGCGACGGATGGTGAGAACAGTCACAGTCAACCCACAGACCAGCTCCAAAGACCTACAACATCATCTTGCTGCAGATGGTGTCACTGTGCATCGTTCAACTATTCAGCGCACTTTACACAAGGAGATGCTGTATGGAAGAGTAATGCAGAAATAGCCTTTTCTCTGCACCCGCCACAAACAGAGTCGCTTGAGCTATGCTAAAGCACATTTGGACAAGCCCGCTTCATTTTGGAATAAGGTGCTGTGGACTGATGAAACTAAAATAGAGTTATTTGGGCAAAACAAGGGCCGTTATGCATGGCGGAAAAAGAACACAGCATTCCAAGAAAAACACTTGCTACCTACAGTAACATTTGGTGGTGGTTCCATCATGCTGTGGGGCTGTGTGGCCAGTGCAGGGACTGGGAATCTTGTTAAAGTTGAGGGTCGCATGGATTCCCTATATATATAAAATACAGACTTGTTGGAACATCCTGATAATAAGGAGTTACAGTAATCTAATCTAGATTAACAAAAGCATGAACTAGTTTTTCAGCATCCTGTAAAGACAGAATGTTTCTAATTTTCATAAATAAATAATTCTTGCACACTTTCTGTAAATCATATAAATTTTATTTCACTAGTCAAATATCACTGTGTTTGTCTCCTATATGATATATTTAACTGAAAGTGACCAATGATTTATGAAGGAGAATCATGAACATTTACAGGGTAGTCCAAACTTTTGCATACCACTGTATATATATAGTGCATGTTAGACTGAGCCACTAGAGGTCAGGAGAGCACAGTTTTGAAGTGGTCCAGTGCCTTTAAAAGACCCATGGATGACTGGGTGAGCAACTCTATAGGAATGAACGGAGCCAAAGGAGCGGCGCTCTATCCGGTTCTTATGGGATATAATTATCACGTTTATACAATATAGTATCACGTTTATGTGATATTATTATCACGTTTACACAATATGGTATCACGCTTATGTGATATAATTATCATGTTTACACAATATAGTATCACGTTTATGTGATATTATCACGTTTACACAATATAGTAACACGTTTATGTGATATAATTATCACGTTTATACAATATAGTATCACATTTATGTGATATAATTATAAAACCAAAATACTACATAGAGAAAAAGAAAGAGAGAAAAGAAAATACAAAAACTAACATTGACACAAGTACATACACAATTCAAACTACAACACTAGACTCTGTTGGAGTTTACTGTTAGTTACCTGCATAGTTAGAAGCCTTCACCAGGACAGTTCCTTCCTTTAATCCTTTGATAGTTTTTTTCTTTGTTCTCTTCATATACAGATCTTATATCTCCCTCCTCAGCACAGATCTAATTGAGATGGTGTCTTCAGCACAAGAAACTCCGCCAAACACTCTGTCAAAATGTTTTCTGTGAGAAAAGCAGCATCTTTGTTGGTAACGTATTTTTAACCTCATCTCTCTCTTACTGTTTGCTGTTTACCTTTTAACTCAAGCATAGATGTCATCACCCACTCAGTAGAGGGTTTTTTTATGTGGTAGTGGAGTTTGGCCATGAGTGTGAGAGTGGATGGCTGTTTGACTCTATGTGATGAACTGACGACCTGTGTAGGATAAAGTGGTAGAAGATGGATGGATGGACAGACACCAGTGTGATTGGCAGCTGTATCCTCCAATAAGAGCCTGGTGGCAGTTGACGTCTGTGGATTAAACACTTCACAATGGGAGTTGATTTGGCAACAGTAGCTATAACAAGCTAAATAGCTTATTTTGGTCTGGTCATCCTCGGGGTATCCTCTTCTTCCTTTTTCCTTGAACACCTCGCCTCTTGTCGTCAGTCATGTCAACATTTGTGATCAAGAGATGGTGAAAAAACCTTGCTCTGTTCTCCACAGCTCTGTGTGATCAGTGTCTGCAGAGGACGTTCACGTTGTATTCCATCATATTACCAGGCGGGAACTGAGTGCTGTCCGAAGTGTTCACCTGGTAAGATTCCGTCGAGTGATCTTTCATTCTTTTTAGTATTGTTATTTTCGTTAGAGTAACGGCTGCAGTCTTGTTCTTGTAGCCGGAGAATACGCTGTAAAGGTGAAGGCCCTTGCTTTACAGCAGCCGAAATGTGGAATAACATTAATAACACAAACATAAATGAACCACAAAATCAAAATACACATATTCCAAATACAATACAAATTTGTTTTTGCTGTTTGCTGGTGGAAAAAAACCCAAAACCCTACCATCAGAGAACTGGCAATAAAAAGTAACACAACATCTCTGACAGCAGCTTAAACTTGAGTTCTTTATTTCTTTTTTTCCTCAGGAGAGTATGTAAGAGCAGACTGCGCGGATGAATCCAGCACTAAGTGTAATCCCTGTGAAGACGGAACCTTCAACGATGTTTTCAGTGGATTCAAACGTTGCTTGAACTGCATAAGCTGTGCTCCAGGTAGATGTTGTTGTTATCATGTTTCCTTCAGTTCATCAAACTTTGTGTTTAGTAGCTTGTTTGAAATGTAATTAGAGTAAAAGTTACTTTTTTGTAACGTGGTTCTTTTCTTGTGTCGCGCAAAAAGGACAAGGGGACACAAATGTATTGTTTTTAATTAAAGGCAAACCTTTACAAGTTAAAGTGCTGTCAAAATAAAATCTGTAAACACATAATGTATCAGTCAAAATGGGTCAAAGGTCACAAATGCTTTCACTTTCTCACTCACTCAGGGACTCAAACTGACTCTGATTAAACACCTCAGACTTTTTTTCTTGTCATCTTCCCTGTTTTTGATGTATTGTCTTATTTTGAATGTACATTTTGATATAATGTTGATGTCGCTCCATTATTTGGAAATGAAATGTTTGTTCACTGTTGTTTCCCATGTTTGTGAAACTTTGATATTTACATACATGTGTTTTTGATTCATACACATATTATTGACCAATTGATCTTTTTATGTTCACAAAAGATACTTTTTGTGTGATTAAGCATCACTTGGTGGCCAAAATAAATCTTTCAAAAACCTGTTTAAATCTAAAATTATTATAAATTAATTCACCCTTTTCTACTCAAATTTGAGCCGGCTTCTTCTTTGAGAAGTCAGAAATGAATCAAGCATCATATTCAACCAATAAAACTATTGTTTTCTGTTTATGAATGTAAATTAAATTATTCTAATTTGACTCTTTTTTTGTAAAACGGTAAATTTGACAAAAATAATTGTATTTTAGTATTTAAAAATATCACTTCACTTAAAGAGCTTCTACATACTGGTGTATTAACTGTTACAGAAGCTCTTGTGTCCTTAGATAAAGATTTATTTGTTGTAATGGAGGAAGTGTGCGCTGTGCAGCTCTACCTGTTTGCACACACACCACATACAAACCTTTGCACCTTCAGTCATGTGATTGATTCCTTTAATGATTACCTCTGTGTGTTGTCAACAGCTTCTGGCCTGAAGACAGTCAGTCCATGCACAAGAACACGAGATGCACTCTGTGAACCTCTGGAAGGATTCTATTGTATAAAATCCAAAGGCTTATACTGTGATGCAGCAGAGAAACACAGACAGTGTAAACCAGGACAGTACATCAGAGATAATGGTATGTATATATACATGTACATGTACATATACGTGTTTATATGCATGTATATATACATATAAACATGTATGTATACATATATATACATATATACGTATGTGTGATAGAGTGGGTACATAGTGGGAATGTGCTGGCTTGATAGCACTTTGAGGACAGGGGCTCCGATCAGAGAGCAGGACACAGAGAGGTTCCTTATTGTTCTTTAATGGTTAGTTGTTGGAGTTACAGGTGGGTCAGTGGACATATGTGGGTGTATGTGTGGTCCTAACATAAATGAAAAGAAAAGAATTATATATTGTAATATCCAGTCATCATTATCTACTAATGACATTAATTATTCATCTCAAATAATCACCAAAAATATACAAATGAAATAAGATGTAACTTTCCTAAGTGAATTATCAGTTTAACTGACTTGAACAGCATTACAATAAGTCAAAACACATCATCCCTGAGTAACTTGCCAAAACACAGTATTTTATGGCCAATGTCGCCATCTAGCGGACAAAATAAATCACTGCAGTACTCGAGACGACCAGACGGCATTTAACCGCGAGCGAAACTTCAACATAGTTAACTTAGCGAAAATGCAACAGCCAAAACGGCAAGAAAACAAGACCATTGACTTATAATGACAGTATTCACGGTCCAACAAGGCAGGTAAACTCACGTTTCTGCATAAACGCACACGACTGGTATCCACCATAGTTTCACCGCACCTCGGAATCACGTCCCTCCTCGTTGAGAGAATATGACGTCACATAGGTATGGAAAGCATACTAGGACAAACTAAAACGAAACTCAAAGGTGTAAATGGGCTACATGAATAATACAACAGAAAGAACAGTAGACTTTCCTACAATATGTATACATACATACATGTTAATATGTATGTATACATATAAACATGTATGTATACATATATACATGTTTATATGTATGTATACATATGTATATATGCCTCCTTGTAAACTGCACACACCTGCAATGCATAGGCTTGATTGCATTCCTGTGTAAAACAGAACGAAAGGGAGAGAGGCACACCTACACAACCCCGCCCACTCGGGTCATCACAATATGTATATAACGTGTTGACATTGCATGAGGTCGTGTCCAACTTGACACTGTTTTAATGACCTAAGAAGTGAAGTGAAAGAGAAAGAAAGGAACTCATTCATCAACTGCTGAAACCACATCAGATGCAAATGCTCTGTGAAAGAGATATAAAGTGAGATATGAAGTGACTGGTATGGAGAGATAAAGAGCTCCACTCTGATCACATGACCTGGTATGAACAGTATTTCTGAAGTACCACAAGAGGAAGCTCACTTTTGAGAAAGCACACAGCTGTCATGTGATTTGAGACTAATTTACAGTCACATCTGTATTTATTTGGAATTAGTAAACAAACATTTTCCAAGTAAACTTGATTTTATGTGCATTATTTAGAACGCAGACACATTAATATGAAAAAGTCGTGACCTATTTGTGTGTCCCGACCCAGTGTTTTGGAACCACTGAGCTGGACCGCCTTTTAAAATGGGCTGGTGATGGAAATTGACTCAAAAACACGTCGTCCCTCCCTCGGGTTTTATTTTAAATGTTTTCTTTGACACTTTGAATGTATTTGTCGGATGTTTTGATGTGATTTTAAACTTGTATCCCATCATTCTGTGTTCACTCCTCACTGTATGTGTCATTTGCATTTGTACAGGAACAGCGTTGACAGACACAGTTTGCACTGACTGCAGTGCCGGGACATTTTCAGATGGGACGTTCACCACTTGTCGGCCGCACACGCAGTAAGTGACGCTTTCACGACACGTCCATCCTAAATCAGTCACAACATTACATTTTGTATTTGTATTCAGAGTGTGGACGTGGGACGGGTGTGGCCTTGGACACTAGACAGAGGGGAGCAGACTGGGTTTGGACAAACATCCAGAAATGACTGTTTGGGCTTGGAAACTTGTCAAACTGACATGGAAAATTCAAGTTCTTTCAGTGAAATAGGGTGTGTCCATGGGGCCCGTGGAGGATAAAGCGGTAGAAAATGGATGGATGGATAGTTTAGTATTTTCTTCCTCCTGTTGTCGTGTAACGATAACTTGCTGTTTTCTTGCTGTAACCATAAATGAAGTCTACAAACACCTGTGACAGACTCACACAAACATCCTAGGAAAAATCCTGTGTGTTGACTTCAGGTCGAGCTCGAGTCGGGTTTTTATACGGAAAATGGTTTGTTTTTAGCTGCAGGTAATGTTTGTAGTGTCCTGAGAAAATGTCCCTCTGTTGTTGCAGCAGCATCAATGATGCAGACGGCATTGTCATGGACTTCATCGTCATCGTCATCACTTTGTGCGCTGGTAGAGGTGCAGCTTTGCTTTGTACTTCCTGAAGAAGAAATGTCTATCAGGTAGGGTCTGTGTGGAGTTACAGACGTTAACATGGTTCAATGAAAATGATAATGGTTTCTGCTGAGTCATTAAACTGCTGCTCTCTCTCTCACATCACCCTCACACTCAAGATTCAACCGACATTTGCCTCAGTGGCCCCTGAGCAACGGACTGTCCAAGGAAAATCCGTAATAACAAGGATTTGTGAGAAATTCTACAATTGGTTGTCTGAGACAACAGAGGCGGTTGACAGGATGGTCGCGGGCGTCCAGTGAAGCACCAATATGGGGTTGAAAAAAATCCCATTTGGAACTTGTACATATTGATTTTTACAAATATAGATGTGTATATGTAAATAATATGACATTTGTGAACTGGGTCTGATATCTCACCTCTGGCAAAAGTACATATATTATTAAAGCCACAGGATCTGCAGACTTCTTATCTGTCTGTGGACTTTCAACCACTCCAGACAAGAAGTGCATCACCTGGTCCACTTGGTCATCATCTTCAAAAAGAATCAAGGCCCTGTCCTCCTTCTTCTTCTGCCCAGGGAGACACAATGTCGCCTCTGATGATTTTCTATAAATATATTATAGGGGTTTAGTTTGTGTATTCATATATAAATACACAAACACCACACACGATGCCATTATTGCAGCATGCCTTCATCCTGAGTAATGACATGAACAACAGACAACTGGACTCACATCGTTGCTGTTTGGTTGTTGGGCCTTTCCTAAAATTAAATTATACAACACATAAATATGAACATTGAATACATGTGATCTTGTGACATACACCAACTATGATGAACCTAGACACATCCTCAGTGATGTTACCTGGAGTCCTTCAGCGTTCCGGGTCTTTCAAACATCATACAGACGTTGTTCAGACGACCCAGCCGAGGGCGATCAAGCCCCGCCTTGTGTCCAGGTGAATAAGACATTTTCTTTCCCTGATCATTTGCACTTCCTTACGTAGCACAAGACTCTTTGAAGACGTGTCATCTTGTTTGGCCACAGTGACATCACCACACAAATGCTTAGACTAACCAAGTCTTTGGGAGGAAATCTTACTGTAGGGATGGTCTGTGAATGTCCAGTGGCACCTGTAGACAATCATCACAATCATGATGGTGCCGGCATGTCTCAAGTGCAAATGTCAACAACTTCCAAAAGAGATCCATGTTGAATGCAGAATGACACAGTACCATAGTAAACATACATGTTTTTTTGCATCATTTTTTATGATGGTCTGCTGTGGACGCTGGAGTTGCCGTGGACGCTGGAGTTGCCGTGGACGCCGGAGTCACCGTTGCAGCAGGTTTTAAACTGATTTCAGGGCATCTGATGTTTTTTATTCATCATCTCCTCAAATAAAAGTACATGTGAATGAAACACTTTCTCACAGAACCAATCTGTTGGCATCAACATAAAAGAATATAGACAAATACAGTGCTTAACAAATGTATTAGGCCACCACCCAAAAGCCACAGCTGCCCCAAAATAGCAGCACTGGTAATTAATGATCAAAATAACCTTTTATGTTTCAGTTTTCTCCTTAACCGGATTTATACTTTTAATGCTAAAACGTAATCATTGTTACCCATGGACTTTAAAATTTACTGTTTCACAAAAAAACAACCCAGAAGAAATAGTATTTCTTGATTAAGGCGTCAAATGAGTTATTTTCTTCAGATCCTGTTTGAATGTTATAATCTCCCAGAAAAGAAGGCCCAGTGAGCCGTTAACTCAAAACTGAAAATAAAAAGGTTTCCTGTTTTCCTTTGACTGTCCACCCTTTCACTTCCTTCATTCTGAAAATGATAGTTAATGCTGACCAAACCAAGCCTCAAACACTTTCACTTACTGTATCATTGTCCAATAGTCTAATATTACCATGGTGTATGTGCAAAATGTGCATGTTCACACTTCCTGTGGAATTAGTCTTTGATAACAGGGCGTTTCCTTTTAAACTGAATCCCAAATCATATGTTATTAGTCTCATATTTGACACTTTGACGGGCTTTTATTTTGAAACTATACATCAGAATGTGGGCCACACGGTGGTGTAGTGGTTAGCACTCTCGCCTTGCAGCGAGAAGACCCGGGTTCGAGCCCCGGTTGGAACAAGGGCCTTTCTGCATGGAGTTTGCATGTTCTCTCCGGGTACTCCGGCTTCCTCCCACAGTCAAAAACATGCAATGTGGGGATTAGGTAAATTGGACACTCTAAATCAGGGGTGTCAAACTCATTTTTGTTCAGGGGCCACATACACCACAATTTGATCTCAAGGGGGCCGGACCAGTAAAAATAGCAAAATAATAGAATAATAACCTATGAACAACAAGAACTCCTCTGTTTTTTTTTCCTTTGTTTTACATTTAATGAAGGATCATTTTACAAAACATGAAATTTCTTGAGAAATAAAGTGCAATTTCAACAATATCATGCCTAAATTTACTATTTACACAGCACACTGGATATCACGGGTATCTGGAGCATTTGACATTACGTTTAGATTAGTGTGAAATTTTAACAAATTCATCCTGTGGGCCGGATTGGACCCTCTGGCGGGCCGGTTCTGGCCCCCGGGCCGCATGTTTGACACCCCTGCTCTAAATTGACCATAGGAGTGAGTGTGAGAGTGAATGGTTGTTTGTCTCTAGTTGTGTGTGGGCCTGCGATGGACTGGCGAACTGTCCAGGGTGTACCCCGCCTATCGCCCAATGTAGCTGAGATTGGCACAGCACCCCCCGCGACCCTCTGGTGGAGGATAAAGCGGTTAGATGATGACTGACTGACTGACTGACATCAGAATGTCTTGACACTGACTGGGTCACACTACAGGGTAGTGCGCTATAACCCTGAAGTGGAATTAGTCTGCGATAACAGGACGTTTCCTTTTAAATTGAATCCCAAATCATATGTAATTAGACTCATATTTGATTTTAATTTGAAACTATACACCGGAATGACTTGAAACTTCCTGGGTGGCAATATGAGGCGGTGTATGTCTACGATTACCCTGAAGTGAAATTAGCGTGTGGAAACATGGCCTTGTTAGAAATTCCAATAAAAAAAAAACAACTATTGGTTTAGCCTTACAATTGTCGATTATTTGAGCTTTTATTCTGAAAGTAAATATCACAACGTCCGTACATTTCCGTTGACAGTATTTGCTTTCGATGATAGTCTTTCGCTATGTACCAGATGAATGCTTTTATTTTGAAACCAGTTCAGAGACGCTATTACCGTAAAGCTACTATAATCACGTACAGCAAAAAACTGGGTCGGACTTTGAACAAGTCGTGATCGGGCGAGAGAAGCTAACGGCTGCTACTTTGTACCGGATATCGCTGGGTGGAAAACAAATGCGAATGTTTGTTGAATATTCGACCTGAATCTGCTTCACTAATAAACGTCATGAGAACTTCACGTGACAACTGGCTAATCTGAATAAATAGAACCTGACTGTTCGTGAAGGTAAGTAGTCTTGTAGTCTTACGTGTTTACTTCTTGTGTTGCATAAAACAGAAAGAGAAAGTCGTATACAGTATTTAAAATGCGGACTGTTTTCTTTTGTTTAAAACAAAAACTAAATACCTTTCGCGCTAAGTGAGCTTGAAGGCTTAAATGGTAAAGTTTAAAAACACTTGTTCAACGTTTATCGTGTTTTAAAGAGATAAGGTAAGGCGAGAGCTACAGCTATAAACAACAAACCCGGAAATAACACAAACAACACTTTAATTGCCTTTAATTTCCTTGAAAAACGGTAGAAATGCATGAAACTCAGCATGGTCATAGTCAGAGTCACTGTGAACACTGTGAACAAGAGTGTACTGGGCATATATTGGACAGCCCATGGCCAAGTGGAAAGGAAACTTGACTTGTAACCAGAGGGTCGCTGGTTCAAATCCCCACCCAGCCAAAAAGGGTGCTACTCAGTGTGGCAGCCCACTGCTCCTAATTCTTAATAAAAACCAACTTTATATAAATGTTAGGATTTGCATCTGTGCAAAGCTTCTTTATAGTTTCCTCTTCACTAACATGCAGTAGAAACGGGTCAAGTGTATTATGGTGACAGTCAGAATCATCGTGAACAGTGAGAGACTTGACTGTTAATTATTCATACAACACTTTAACTAACACTTAAACACAAAGAGCAGCACACGCATGGTAGATTGTTACAACATGTTTCTGTCAGCCTGTTTATCTCGTTCATGTAAACTATACGCTGAAATGTTATTTTACACTTCTTAGACTTTGGCCCCTAAAAGTCAGAATCAAACTATTTTTTTCTAAAAAAAATTAGACTTCTTTTCTTGTCATCTTCCCTGTTTTTGATGTATTGTCTTATTTTGAATGTACATTTTGATATAATGTTGATGTTGCTCCATTATTTGGAAATGAAATGTTTGTTCACTGTTGTTCCCCATGTTTGTAGAACTTTGATATTTACATACATGTGTTTTTGATTCATATGTAGATTATTGAATAATTGATCATTTAATGTTCATAAAAGATAGTTTTTTTTTGGTTAGGGTGATTAAGCACCACCTGGTGGCCAAAATAAAGCTTTCACTGTCATTCACGGGTGATATTGTAGTTTTCTTGTTAATGTTTCATGTTTCTGTCAGCCTGTTTATCTTGTTCATGTAAATGATACACTTAACTCTGAAAACTGCATGGTTTGTGATCAAAATAATACAATAATAATTAAAATCATGGTTTTTGGTCACATTTTAAAAATCCCACATGTATACTATTGTACGACCTTAATAGGAGCAGCCCAACCCCTTTCTTTGAGGCTCCCATTGGCTCCCGCTGAAATTCAAACCAACACAGCATTGACGGCACCTATCAGACTATTCTTCAGAGATAATGATATATGATAAATTTCGTCCATAGTCTCAGATTGGAGAAACTTAAGTCTTGGAAAACCTGAGTGGAAATAAAAAGGAAAACTAAACATATTCTCTTCATGTGTAATAAATATCTTGTGACAAGATGTTTGACATATAATGTGAAAGTGAGGTCTGTCTGAACACTGGCTGTCAGTACCATGTTCACTCTACCAATTATGCAGCAGAAATCTAACTGCAGCTCACTTTATCGCGGTGAATAATTGGGAATAAATCACTTAGATTGTAGAACCTGCTGAGACGAGAGCCTTTTTTTACATACAAGAGAAATAACGTTTTTATAAAACCAAAATACTACATAGATAAAAAGAAAGAGAGAAAAGAAAATACAAAAACTAACATTGACACAAGTTCAAACTACAACACTAGACTCTGTTGGAGTTTACTGTTAGTTTTTAAAGTTTTCTTCTTTGTCCTCTTCATATACAGATCTTATATCTCCCTCCTCAGCACAGATCTAATTGAGATGGTGTCTTCAGCACAAGAAACTCCGCCAAACACTCTGTCAAAATGTTTTCTGTGAGAAAAGCAGCATCTTTGTTGGTAACGTATTTTTAACCTCATCTCTCTCTTACTGTTTGCTGTTTACCTTTTAACTCTAGCATAGATGTCATCACCCACTCAGTAGAGGGTTTTTTTATGTGGTAGTGGAGTTTGGCCATGAGTGTGAGAGTGGATGGCTGTTTGACTCTATGTGATGAACTGACGACCTGTGTAGGATAAAGTGGTAGAAGATGGATGGATGGACAGACACCAGTGTGATTGGCAGCTGTATCCTCCAATAAGAGCCTGGTGGCAGTTGACGTCTGTGGATTAAACACTTCACAATGGGAGTTGATTTGGCAACAGTAGCTATAACAAGCTAAATAGCTTATTTTGGTCTGGTCATCCTCGGGGTATCCTCTTCTTCCTTTTTCCTTGAACACCTCGCCTCTTGTCGTCAGTCATGTCAACATTTGTGATCAAGAGATGGTGAAAAAACCTTGCTCTGTTCTCCACAGCTCTGCGTGATCAGTGTCTGCAGAGGAAGTTCACGTTGTATTCCATCATATTACCAGGCGGGAACTGAGTGCTGTCCAAAGTGTTCACCTGGTAAGATTCCGCCGAGTGATCAACCATGCTTAACCAGAATGACAAACTTCTACTGACGTCAGTCTTAAGGCCTGTACATAAAGTTAGTTGTGGCCAGGACATTACATACTTCACGAGAAACTCGAGAAGTGCAGACATCTGGTAAATCCTCATAGGGAATGACAACATTTCCACATTAACCACACACAATCACACAATATTTGTCGGACACCACACAAGAAAGAATCTGCCCAGACGATGTGTCGAGAACGAGCTGCAAGAAAGAGAACAGAACGTCTGTGTTCTTGTGGAGAATGTGCAGGCCTTTACCCCCTCAGGAGTGACACTGACATACTGTGAATGAGGGGCAGATATTAGATTTTTCTTCTTTCTGTGCCTTTCATTCTTTTTGGTATTGTTATTTTCGTTAGAGTAACGGCTGCAGTCTTGTTCTTGTAGCCGGAGAATAAGGCTACGTTTACATGATGACGGTCTGAACAGAAGACACAAAAGTGGCGTTGTTGTAGTTTTCTAGGAGCAATGGCCGTCTCGTAATGGCGTATAACAACTTTTGTCTTAAGAGCAAAACGGAAGCAACAGCCAATCAAAAGACATCATCACATTAAGTCCGCCTCCAAACGGCAACAGGGAGCTGAAAACTTGCATCCATCCAGAGAACGGCAAACGGCAAAATTCTGAGCACTAACTAAAAAACTACTGGCTAATATTGTTGGCAGCCAGCAAGAAATCCATCACATGAAAATGGTCTTGGAATGGATTAATGCAATATATGAGATGTACATTAATGGAGAAGACATACTTTTCTCTTGAACAGTTGAAAAAGAAAAATTCTATAGGCTCTGGACCAAATGGACTGAGTATATAAAAGTGATTAGATCAGATTTTCTTTATCCAAGTGATGGTTAGAAGGTCAGAGGTGGTGTGCTCCACTGTTTGTTGTGTTCTGTTTGGTTATGTATGTAAGTAAAAATCCCGAAAGGGCATTATGGACAAAATCATTACAGCCTTCTTCATCTACCCTTCCCTATCAAGAAAGAACCAACTCAATAATCTCAATCTCAATAAAATCAAAACAAAAATGTTTTTGTCCTGGCCTACACACACTTTCTACAGACTTAAGAAAACGTCATTTTAAACACGTTATTCAAATGAAAATGAGAATAATTATGTTAAAATTACCTTTCCCTCTGATGTCGTGAATCATATCTCAATCACAATCAGATATTTAGTCTAAGTCGTTCACCCCCAACGTAGCGTTGAAGGTCCAGACTTTAGTGTGAAAACAAATCAATAAGTACAACAATGAAAGCACCCTTAAATATCTCCATTCATACCAGGTGTTACCGTAATATTATGGCATTCATGGGAGGCGACATAGGGAAGAGGGAGGGAGAATACAAATAGTAACAATGTCCCGGAAGGCCCAGCAGCTTGAATTATTTTTTGTCTTATTTCCTCTTCCTGTTTCTTTGCTGGATAATATGTCAAATTTCCTTTCTCTGTCCCCCCTTTGATAGAGGGAGGCATTGTTGGTTTCTCTCTCTGGAATTGCCTCATCCTTCTGTTTTGTATTGCCTATTTCATCTGGTATCATTCCTAGGTAACCACTCTGCATGTGTGTGCATGTGTGTGTGTTCACTCAGGACCTTTTTTCTGTCTGTCTGTCTGACATTGGCTTCATCTGTCCAAAAGCATGGACTTTAATGTCCTAACAAGAACGGCTGCCCAAACGTGTGTGTGTGTGTGTGTGTGTGTGTTCGTTCACTCAATCATCCTCAGTGCTTTGTCTCCTTAGCAGGATATTTCAGCATGTCCACAGCCAAAAAAGTAACACAACATCTCTGACTGCAGCCTAAATTTGATTTCTTTCTTTTTGTCCTCAGGAGAGTATGTAAGAGCAGACTGCTCGGATGAATCCAGCACTAAGTGTAATCCCTGTGAAGACGGAACCTTCAACGATGTTTTCAGTGGACTCAAACAGTGCTTGCACTGCACAAGCTGTGCTCCAGGTAGATGTTGTTGTTATCATGTTTCCCTCAGTGTTTTGAACTAAAGGCAGTTAAAGTTTCTAGTCTGCCGAGATCTACTGGTTCACGTAGTCGTTGTTTGTTGTTTGCAGACAGCCTTTCAATGACGGATGTACAATGTACACGAGAAACTGACAGTTTCAGGACACATTTAAAACACACAAAGCTCTTGGTATGGCTGGTTTTTGGGGTATAATTAACAAATGGAGGCTGTTGAAAGTCGATAGGTGGCGCTGGTTCATGAAATAATGTTGTTTTAGCAGCTCGCCTCAGGATGAGCTAGCGTGGTGCTAACGGCTAACTCGCACTCGCTGTGCGGCTTAGTAGCTTCTGAGTTCAGAAGTTAAAGAAACATGTTAAACCTCTGAAATAGCAGTAGCACACACACACACACTGTTGTTGTGATCATGTGATCTACATGCATCCAACACACAGAGCCCACATGATCAAAACGGGCGACCTCGAGGGACTGTACATGGACAACATCACTGAGAGCAGAGAAACCCAACAATTCACACAATGAGCAAACACTAGAGGCATCAGTGGAGACAACAAGTCCCTTTTAACAGGAAGAAATCTCAGATCTCGTGGCCTCAACTCTCAGTTTAACATCACATGTCAAACCAGTGACCGAGTCACAAGATAAGTGCACATGATGAGAATATTTTTATTTTTGCTTTATACTTCCTTGTCTCAGTGAGACTTGACTTCTCATTTTTAGTCTCCACTCTAGTGAATCCAAGTCAATTTATAGATCGGATAAACTTATCATATCATGATGTCTTAAGATTTAAGACTAGTCTGACATGAAATGCTAAAATGAGCCTTAAGAACTGGAGTCTTGTGTCTTTAAAGCATAGTTGAGCACTTTTAAAGTGCTGATAAATGAGGTACTTACTGTATATAAAAAGTTATGACATGACATGACATGTGTTCTTTGTTCTGAGAATTGCTGTTTACAGTCTTTTACATCAGGGAGCTGGAACCTTTTAAACCATATAGTGTTTAAGCTTCCTTGTGGTTGTTGGTCCACTGCTCACGTGGTTGTTATGTTTGTGTTTTTAACACCAAAGTCACAAAATATCACATTTGAACTAAAAGAAAAAGGCAGTAGTGGACCAAGAACACCTGAATGCCATGATTGATGCGAGAGTGACCATTTTTATAAAGAAACAAATTTCAGATGAACGCTGAGATTAAGCAGCGAGCATAATATTATGACCTAATGGACTCAAACTGACTCTGATTCAACGCCTCAAACGTACGTCTTTAGTGTGGAGACACACAAGAGGAAGTGATGCAAATGTTATTTTACACTTCCTAGACTGTGGCTCCTATTTCTGTACATGAAGCATTTTCTAAAAATGTTGACTTTTTTTCTTGTCATCTTCCCTGTTTTTGATTTATTTTCTTATTTTGATATAATGTTGATGTCGCTCCATTATTTGGAAATGAAATGTTTGTTCACTGTTGTTTCCCATGTTTGTAAAACTTTGATATTTACAAACGTGTTTTTGATTCATACGTAGATTATTGAATAATTGATCATTTAATGTTTTTTTGGTTAGGGTGATAAATTTGAGCCGGCTTCTTCTCTGAGAAGTCAGAAATTAATCAAGCGTCATATTCAACCAATAAAACTATTATTTTCTGTTCAGGAATGTGAATTAAATCATTTTAATTTGACTTTTTTTGTAAAACGGTAAATTTGACAATAATAATTGTATTTTAGCATTTAAAAATATCATTTTGCTTAAAGAGCTTCTACATACTGGTGTATTCACTGTTACAGAAGCTCTTGTGTCCTTAGATAAAGTTTTATGTGTGTCAATGGAGTGAATGTGCTTCCGTCATGTGATTCCTTCAATGATTACCTCTGTGTGTTGTTGACAGATTCTGGCCTGAGGATAGCCCGTCCATGCACAAGAACACTGGATGCAGTCTGTGAACCTCTGGAAGGATTCTTCTGTATAGAATCCAAAGGCTTCTCCTGTGAAGCAGCAGAGAAACACAGACAGTGTAAACCAGGACAGTACATCAGAGATAATGGTATGTATACATGTGTGTGTGTACAAATATTATTTTAGGTAAAAAAATTAAATTAAACCATTCTAAATGATGAGGTAATGACAGAAGGCAAACTGTCATGACCCAAATCACAGCTGTCATGTGATTTGAGACCAATTTACAGTCACATCTGTATTTATTTGGAATTGGTAAACAAACATTTTCCATTTTAAACTTGATTTTATGTGCGTTATTTAGAACGCAGGCACGAGTCAGACTTATTTGTGTGTCCCGACCCAGTGTTTTGGAACCACTGAGCTGGACCGCCTTTTAAAATGGGCTGGTGATGGAAATTGACTCAAAAACACGTCGTCCCTCCCTCTGGTTTTATTTTAAATGTTTTCTTTGACACTTTGAATGTATTTGTCGGATGTTTTGATGTGATTTTAAACTTGTATCCCATCATTCTGTGTTCACTCCTCACTGTATGTGTCATTTGCATTTGTACAGGAACAGCGTTGACAGACACAGTTTGCGCTGACTGCAGTGCCGGGACATTTTCAGATGGGACGTTCACCACTTGTCGGCCGCACACGCAGTAAGTGACGCTTTCACGACACGTCCATCCTAAATCAGTCACAACATTACATTTTGTATTTGTATTCAGAGTGTGGACGTGGGACGGGTGTGGCCTTGGACACTAGACAGAGGGGAGCAGACTGGGTTTGGACAAACATCCAGAAATGACTGTTTGGGCTTGGAAACTTGTCAAACTGACATGGAAAATTCAAGTTCTTTCAGTGAAATAGGGTGTGTCCATGGGGCCCGTGGAGGATAAAGCAGTAGAAAATGGATGGATGGATAGTTTAGTATTTGCTTCCTCCTGTTGTCGTGTAACGATAACTTGCTGTTTTCTTGCTGTAACCATAAATGAAGTCTACAAACACCTGTGACAGACTCACACAAACATCCTAGGAAAAATCCTGTGTGTTGACTTCAGGTCGAGCTCGAGTCGGGTTTTTATACGGAAAATGGTTTGTTTTTAGCTGCAGGTAATGTTTGTAGTGTCCTGAGAAAATGTCCCTCTGTTGTTGCAGGTGTGAAAACCTGCTCAGAGAAGGAACTGCTTTAGCTGATGCTGAATGTGGGGAAGGTGTTTCAAGCATCAATGTCACTGTTGTCATCGTCGTTGTCGTCCTTTTAGTCGTTTTTTTATGCACTGGTATAATTGCAGCTTTGTACTTCAGGAAGAAGAAATGTTTATCAGGTAGGGTCTGTGTGGAGTTACAGATGTTAACATGGTTCAATGACAATGATAATGGTTTCTGCTGAGTCATGCCACTGTTGAGATGTTATTCATTGTTTTTGTTTGTTACAGGCAAACGTGTAACTGTCCAAACACAGGTATGTTTGTTACTTTCTTTTTGACGCCGTGTGTATGATTTGCTTTACATTGTGGGGGAGGAGTCTTAGTGATGATGCGCATTGTAACAATGTTTATCTCAATGATGACAAGAAAGAGAAAGTCTTAATACTGAGGTACCAGAGGGAAGAGGGACAGAATGTCAACAGCAGCGATGGATAGGTCGTTTGGTCAAAGATGACATCACTGATAATTATTCTTTTTTCTTTTTTTACATTTCTCTTAAAAGGGAGAGGAAAACATCATGATACAACCACCAGTCTGAGCAGAAACAGGTGAGACAGTAGTGTCATGCACTATCTTTCTGTGACGTAGTAAACAGTATGTTCAGCTGAGTGTTTTCTTTGTTCTGTAAGTCAACACAGAGGAGATGATGGCAGGAGGAAGGACAGCTGTCTGTTCACTGCAGAGTGAATGTGTTCTAACCTGCTGGGTGCTGTCACATTTTCTTTGTAGAGTACAGAAATTAAACTGCTGCTGTCTCTGTGAGACTGTGGGCAGCACATCAGCCTCACAATCAGGATTTAACCGACATTTGCCTCGGTGGCCCCCTGAGCAACAGATTATCCAAGGAATGCTCCGTGATAACAAGGATTTCGGTAGAAATTTTGCGGTTGGCTGTCTGAGACAACAGAGGCGGTTGACAGGATGGTTACGGGCGTCCAGTGAAGCACCAATGCCTTTCGCTTTCTTCAAAACAGACAAATGCAATGTGCTCCATATCAAGAAAAGTTTGTATCTACACCAACAAACCTGGAAGAACAGAAAAACATATAGGATTCAATGCAGAAAGTACAACTCCAGCGAAAAGACGACACTACGGAAGCTTATTGCTGCCAAACATACAAAAAAAAGTGGAGTGCTCAATATTACGTTATAACGAGAAACTATCTCGTTATTCTCTTTTTCTTGTAATACTGAGCACCCCACTTTTTTTTGTATGTGTGGCAGCAATAAGCTTCCGTACAACGCTGACTGACGGCAAAGGTGAAACTGAAACTTGGAGCTTTTTTGTTCACCACTTTTAGTCGAGTTGTGACCAAAGGGAACCATCGATAAGGAAGTGTGGGGTAGAAGGGGTCAAGCTCTACTCGGGGCTCTTGGAAACTTTCAGTGAGGAAGATGAAGGGAAGTTGATCTGGGAGTTGACGACAGAAGAATAATGTGTCCCTGGATCGTAAAAAGCACTCCACTGCATTATAAGGATCAGATATATTCAGTCTGTCATGTTGTGCGATATATCGGGTCGATCTCCGTGGATTTGTGCATAGTTCATAGTGAACTCTAAAAGGGTTGAAACAGTGCTGGTCATTGTTGCTGCATCTTTTCCTGCCAACATGAAAGTTCAAATGCCCTTTAAAGTTGTGGAGCCCAGACAAAATGTCCCAGTGTAGACAGGTTTGCTTGCTTTTTGTCACACACACACACACACACCTCTGTTCGTGAACAGCGTTCTTAGTGAGGACAGTGTTGCACCTTAAAACTTAACCATCACAATGAAATACCTTCCACCAATTGTAACTAACCTTACAACAAAATCATAACCGTCAAAAAGACCCTGAAAGCAGTTCTCACAAGGTCAAATCTTGTAATAAATGTATGTTTATGTTTTGTATAAGATGTGTCGACTGTGATTTTGTGTACATTTATTTTGAGATGTCAGAAACAACAGCTGGTGTACTTTGTAAACACTTGTAGGATTAATGACGCATCTGAATTATCCTCTCAACTTTGAACTTTGACTTACCTGTGGACTTATGCAGTGACAGTGTTGTAATATTGGTCAAAAGTCTAAATTAAAACAACAAAAATTAAGTTATAAGAGAAGTAGGTCCACACATATAAAAATGTATAGAGCAGCAGAGGAGCAATATTCACCACATGACTCATCGCCCATCAATGTGTTTTTGAAATTTAAGCTCTGCAGTGTAGACTCCATAGAGAATAAGGAGGAAGGTGTTGCTGGTAGTCCAGATTAGGTTTTTTTTTGGATTTGTTTGTGATTAAAATTTGTTTTAAGAATGTGTGACTGTTTGAAAATCTGTTTGATGTAATTTATTCCCCTCTCTCATCATAGCTTCACTATATTGGTTAATGAAAAAGATTTTGATTTCAATATTTGCTGAGATCCTTTTGTTGTTGTATTTTTTTTGTCTTCTATTTGTTTTGCACTGTTTTCTTTGTAAGAATAAAGTTTTTTTTACATTTATTTTCAAGAAATCAAGCATGTATCTGTAGTGAGGGAGAAAAGCAGCAATGGGAGAGTGGTAAAATAAATGGGAAGTAAAGAAAAGTCAAGTTTACACGCAATAATGCAGTGAAATATCACAGATAAAAGAGAATGTGGAAGACGATCTCAGGAGGCGTGGGGTTTTAAGCATTAATAGACTTATGAATGGAACGGACAAACAAAGTCATATTTTGTTGGTAGAATGGCTGACCCACACTCAACAGCAGGAGCAGAAGGTTTGCTGTAATTCACCGTTCAACAATAAGAAGAAGTAGTGAAGACAGGAAGAGGGTGTAGTCTGGTTCGGGGAATTCCTATGACGTCAGCACGCTGTGTCCCTTATGATACGCTGGGATGTTTTAAAAACATGAATGCCGAATTGTTGTGCATTGTTTGTCGCCCTGTAAAAACAAAACAATGGTTCCCCTCTGTTCTTTTGAACGTTAGCTCCACAGTCATTCACTAACCGCTCCAACTCACTGGTAACAATCCTCAGTGTGTTCGCTGAACACTCACTAACGTAAAGCACGTTTCACAGCCATGACGTAATGCTCACTTGAAAGGTTTTACGCCAAAGATTGTAGTTTTCTTATCGTTATTATTATTATTATTATATTCTGCGATTTTCTGCCGTTGAAGTTTTTTTAGATATGTTGTCCGTGTCGCTGTTGTTTGGTAAGTGCCACAGCAGAGCTAAAGCGTTTCCCTGAAGTACGTCGACACAGAAAGTTAGCATTAGCTTAGCGATACGTGCTAACTTAGCTTTGTGTGTGTGTCTGTTTGTGTCTTCTCTCTGTCGTAGGGTTAGTTGTTGGCCTCGTTGTTCCCGGGTCGTGTTGTCGAGAAAAGGAGTACAAGAACCGTGACGGGGACTGCTGTTCGAAGTGCGACGAAGGTATAAAACACGACAGTTGAATTCTGAACCCCCACAGACACATACACACACACACACACGAGCATTGCCTGATAGGACAGAGCATAACGTGTGCTTTTAAATGGTTTTTACATCCATGGCAAAGTTGCTTTTAAACACAGGTTTCCCTCAAGGTTGCGTTTTATCTTAGACTAAATTTGTTTGTTTGTATTCCCGAATATGCAAATAGTACAAGGCTTCCCGATTACTACTCAACAATTTCATTGCACAACATAGAAATGAAATTGAGGAAGAGAAATAAACAGAAAAAGAAAACAATTGATATATTCGAAAAAGAATTATAATGCTTAATATATTTACTAGCAATATTTTTTTGTAATAATAATAATAATGAGACATTTGTTTATAATTATCACATTATTACATGTATTCCACGTTAACTTACACATATAAGCTTGGTTGGAATTACAGTTGGCCATGTTGTTATTTACTTAATTTTAGATTTAGTTATTTATGTATTCCTCTGTTTTTGTCATTAGTAGATTCATTTTATACCATTAATGTTTTATTGTGAAGTAAACATCATTACATATTTAAACATGCACTTTTACTTTGAAATTCTGTGAGATACCATCATGGATATCTTAACTGCAATATCACAATGCAATATTGTGTTATAATTTTAAGATTACATTCCTCTCCTGCTACTGAACAGTTGCTTTTTCCAGCTCCCTCTTTACTAGGACTAGATGCTCATTGGCCCCCAGGTCCTTTGAGTTTGACACTCCTGTGTTCGAGACTCGTGTCTTCTGCTGTTCAATTCAAATGACCATTATCCGTAGTTTGTACACTAAACACTTTTGGTATTAAGAGCATATAACGACGGGAAGCCACAGAATTAGTTAGTTGACAGAACTTACAACTCACAGCCCATTCAGACTGAAAGCATGTGAAGAGGAAATTATGAAACGTACATCTTTGTTTGCTAAATGTTGTCAAAGAAACCGCTGACGTGCCGCTAAAGCCCTCAGAAATCACGTATACACTGTCTGTGGCTTACCTCATTCCCCCACCTTGGTCTGCGGGGCTGTCCCGACCCATGTAGCACATCTTCTCACCACATGTTCTTGTTCCGAAATTGGATTCGAATTTCCGCATGGAGTCCAGCACATGTTCTATTTGTACACGTAAGTGAAATAGTTTCCGGGAGGAGACGTATGTAGACGTTACACACACACATTGGTTAAAGGCAAACCACGTTGAACATACAGCATTGCAATACTAAGACAAAGCGTTTAAAGAGCGGGTCTATGCACTAGAACATCCATGTGTTTGATTCCTTGTATATCGTGGGCACTGTGTAATGTGTCTTTTATTATTAGTATTGTTGTACGACAGCAGTTTCTGACAGGAAGCTGACATTTGTATTGCTTTGTAAACCACTCACTCCTTACTAGGACTGCAACGGACGATCATTTTCATATCCGTGTTAATGATTTATTTGCTACATGGAGCAAAGAAACCAGAAATTATTCACAATTAAGAAGCCAGAACGTTTGTTTTAATAATGAAAAAAAACATTAAATTATCAAAATAGTTGACAATTAATGTACTAATCGAAACAATTGTTGCAGCCCACTTCTTGACATAAGTCAGGCAATGGGCGGAGTAAGCCTCAGAAGAGCGGGTTTAGTCACCCTTTAGATGTGGGTCCCCTTTAGTTTATGGACCACTGGAATAAATGACTATTTTGTTCTATTCTACCTCACGGTAACCTTGCACCATTATCTTGTTTTTTCTTTAACAGGTCAATTTGTTCTCAAAGACTGTACAGACATGCGTAGCACTCGCTGCAACCGTTGTAAGGATGGGACGTTTATGAACCAACCTAATGGTCTAAACATGTGTTTCCCCTGCACTTCCTGTGTTTCAGGTACTGACTCTTTTCAAACCGTAGTCTGTAATTATCAGGTAAACGGGTTACAATATACAGTATGAACAATAATAATAATGTTTAATCATAAAATAATGACCCTGTTTATTTTTTATTTTCTTTTTATTAGCTAATGGTCTGTTTGTCAAGCAGGCGTGTACAGCAAGCACCGACACGGTTTGTGACGTTTTAAGTGGCTACATGTGCAGAGACGAGTCTAGTAGCACAGGGTGTCGCCGGGCAGAGAAACATTCAAGCTGTGTTTCTGGTCAACAGATCAAAGAACCTGGTAAGAAAAATCACAAAGTGGGAGGTCTGATGAATTTGTCATTCCCAAATTTGTGGGTTGTGGCCCTCGGATGGGTCACAGGAGATTTGTTTTGGGTCTCCTAACAAAATATTTGCATATATTTATGTCCAAGGTGGCAACTAACGATTGTTTTCATTGTCATTATTCTTTCAATTATTTTCTTAAAAATGCAATACTTCAGCATTTCCTGAAACCTCAAATTGACGCTGTTCTCAAATGTCTCATTTTGTCCACAAAAGCAAAAGTCATCTGTAGTTTGAATGAATTCTTGATCATACTGTGTAGCAGAGAAAAAAGAAGCTGAAAACATTCAAGAAGCTGAAAACTGCACAGTTTGTTTCTGTTATTAAAAACACTAAAAACCGATCAAATCGATAATCATAATAGTTGACAGTTAATTTAGTGAAGGTTCAGCAAAAGTTGTGATTAATTTATTTAACATCTCTGGGGGAAATAATTGGTTTGTCTTTTCAAAAAGATGGTGGATTCTTTTGTACTGAATCTTGAGTTTTTGTGTCCTCGTAGGAACCAGGGATACGAATACTGTGTGTGAGGACTGTCCGGATGGCTATTTTTCAAAGGATGGTGTGAAGTGCCTTACTTGGAAAACGTAGGACTTTTTTTTCTTTCTTTTTCTTAAACAAGATGCCTCTAATAGCATATAACTCAATCAAATCAATGATTAGAATCTGATTACATGAGTCATGAAACAGAACAATTGGAGATGCTTCCACACAGACCCTGCATGGCACAGTAAACTATGCAGGCATGCTCTGTGATACAATATGTGTACAATGCTGAACTGGTCAGCAAAGTTGGCTACAGACTCTCCACTGGTGACCTGAGATTCCACGTGAGAGCAAATGACAATGTGATGCCTGGGGAATGCAAATTCTCAGAACTCTGGCTCACCAAAGAAAAATACAAAGACTGACTTTGTCCACATGCAGAGCGTGCGGCAAATAATTAAAAGTGGACACCATGGACGAAGCGGCTCTTTCAAGTTGCCCTCCCATCTTAAGCACATTCTGTCCTTCTATGTTTATAAAATGCTGCCACACTGCTCATGTCTTTGACGTGGATGTTAGAGGACTGACTGTTGCCTAAAATGAAACGCTCAAAATTAAATGAAACCACCAGACGTTCTTTAGTCTACCTGTGAATTGTGGGTTGGGCTAATCCAAAAATACTGAAAATGGGGGGGTTTTCTCTGAAGACACGCTGTTACCTGTGAAACAGGGGTGCACTGAAAACACCCCATTAGCACTTGGTACATTCCTCCTGATGAAATCAAATTAACCATAGACTGTATGAAATGAACACGGCAAAAAGTCAACCAATGAGAATTTGAGTCGAGCCAGAACATATTGACCAGTAGACTGGGACTTTACAGCCCTGAATAATAGTAGCCTTGAAACTGGATCTGGATCCTGCAACCTACAAGGTGAGGACACACAGAGAGAGAGAGGACAGGACGGCAAGACACAAACTAGGGAGAGGAAGAACGAGGTTAATGACTTATCATGAAGTCATATTCAAACTCTTCTGTTTGTACAGTATGTAAACTTTATGCACATGCTCCGTATCTTCTTCATTGTTTGGTGTATTTCTGTGGTGTGTAACAGCGCCACATACAGGCCTGGCATGTATACTACAGAATTTAGAGTCATTTGGTGGGGTTGCATTAGTGTGAAGATACGAATAAAAAAAGCATCTCACAACACACAAAAAAAAAATCATTTTCTTGATAAAGTGTAGAATTCACACAGAAACCAAAGGGATTGGAAACACTTTTCATGGGGAAATGTATTACATGAATGTTGCATAGGAATTTCATCACAGAGAGCTGAGGTGTTTTCCCACTCACTCTTGTGTTGACAGGTGCCCGGAGCCCCTCACCGTGGTCACGCGTGGAGACTCGCGCAACGACGTCGTCTGCAGTAAATTGTTGAGAAATCGTGGTTGGAGTTGCCATGACTTATTGTATCTACCTCTTCTGATATTTGTGTCGCAGTCGTTTTTTTAGCTCTTGGCGTCAAAAGTCAAACAACATCAGGGCAGTCTTCGATTGGGCGGGGAATCATTTAGTTTGGTTCACCTACACGCTGCACTTTTGTAAGTGGACCAAACCATCTGGACAACGCCCCGGCCAGTGTGAGCAGCAGTGAGGCAGCGGGTTAAACAGCAGTACCGAAAAAAGACGGCAGCGAGCGAGATACGATGCCGTGCTCTCAGATCACATGTACGGTATGTCCTGTATATCACTCCTATTCAGACAGGATAAGTCTTTACATGAGGAGGTGGGCAGGTCGGGCACAATTACCCCAGGTAATACTAATCCCGTTGCCAATAGACCAGCAGTAAAATGTGTGAGTAAATATTCCACCGTCTCCTGTTTTCAAGAGGTTTTCCTTGGATCTGTGAGCACAGATCGTGGTGACACATGATGACAGGAGGCGACGGTGGTGCATAAAACGCAATTTACCCCAGTTGTAGTTTTAATGAGAATTCTTACCCTGTGTGAAACTGGCCATTAATATTACACATTGTCCAAAAATCCGAAATCACATTACTCCACCTCCTCATGAAACTAATCTCGTCCGAATAGTGCTTTAGGTTCACTGGATAGTCCGTTTGCCGCACCAGGCGAACCGAGACCCATGTTTTCAGCTTTGGTCCGCACCAGGCGAGCTTTCGCACCTGCCCAAACAAAGCCGACTATCCAAGGAAACAAAACTCTGCTTTGGACCGCTCTGGTGTGAGAGCGCCGTAATATTATTTAATATTATTACCAGCAAACTGTTAGATTTTTACCTGCATTAATGTGTCACTTCCTGACTAAATTTCATGCTTAGAAAATAACCACAAATAATCAACCTTGAATCTTGAGGTCTCAGCTCTTAATTGACTTCATGCAGTGACTGAACTTTCTAGTCAGTTGTCGATGTTTTATCGTTGGAGTTAGACGCCGACTGAAGAACAATGTTCGCTGACATTAGTAGAAATAGTGGGGTGGACGGGGAAGAGACTATTCTCCATGTTGTTCTGCTGATAGTAGTTTAGTCCACTAAAGTAATGCCGCTTTTCCACTACATACTCTTGAAGACTGACACCACACAAACACTGCTTCTTTCACTTTAAAATCATTATTGTTAATTATTTTTCACAGTATACATGTTTCTATGGTGTTTGTGTGAGAAAAACACCATGTAGAGCGGTAGAAGAGTCGAGTCGTGACCGGGACCATGACGTTTAAAGACAGACCAAGTCATAAATGAGACCAGGAGGTACTAAGACCAAACCAGCACCCCAGTTTCTTTTTGTGTCACTTGTAAAGATGTGAAGTTTTTTTGGCTTTTTAATAAAAATGACACTGTCTCATTTTTTTGTATATAGATATACATACATACATACATTTACACCGCATAACTACATTCGATTGCAGAGGTTGATTCGATATTTATTTCATATTCAAACCTTAGGTGGTGTGCATTTGGACTTTCTGGGTGTCTCATAGGACTACAGGAATTAAGCTTTTGATATTGAAATGATTGATCATTGTGTGTGGGTCTAAATAATTTATTCAATCTGAACAGTAGGTCTTTCTTATTTGGTTGCTTTTTCATTAATTGCTATTGTATCTAGCTGGGTTGCTTGACTTTTGACTTGTGTGTTTAGTTAAGGTGAAAGTTTGTTGTTGATATTTTGTCTGCTAGGTCAAAGAGAAAGTTGTTGTTGTTTTGACCTAGTTTCTCTTGAGTCATCACCATCACCAGGTGTGAAGTTTCATCCAGAATGCAGCAGCTCGACTGGTCTTCAACTTACCAAAGTTCTCCCACACTACACCGCTCCTCCGCTCCCTTCACTGGCTTCCTGTAGCTGCTCGCATCCGCTTCAAGACTCTAGTGCTTACATTCCATGCTACAAACGGATCCGGTCCAGCCTAGATCCAGGACATGATCAAAACCTACACCCCACCCCGCCCTCTCCACTCTGTATCGGCAAACCGGCTTGCTGCCCCCTCACTGAGAGGATCACAGAGGCGTTCACAGAACTCGAGACTGTTCACTGTCCTCGCTCCCAAATGGTGGAACGAGCTCCCCATCGACATCTGGACAGCTGAAAGCCTCCACATCTTCTGCCGCCGACTAAAAGCACATTTCGTCCGACTCTACCTCGACTAAGACGACGACAAAAACAAAAAAAATCACTTGCTTATACATGGCACTTAAGACTAGCACTTTAAATATTGGCTTACTTGAAGCTCTTACTTATTTCTAGCTCTTGTTTGTACTCAAATGTTTAAATGCACTTATTGTAAGTCGCTTTGGATAAAAGCGTCTGCTAAATGACATGTAATGTAATAATCTGTGGCAGATTTCGTCACCACCTCTTTTCTATGTCCCACATTAGGTGCTGGTTTAAGAAACATTGACTAAACAAGTTTTTATTATGGCAACAAGAACGTTGCCATAATAAACTATATTGAGTCCAAATATCAAATAACAACTGTAACTTTGACTCATTAAAATGCAATATTAACTGTTAACTGTAAAAAACAGTGCCTATAGTTATAAGATTGTTTTCAGTCTTATTCCGTCAGACATTTGACTTCATTTGCATTTACTGACAGATTTATTCACCATAATAAAGTCTGAGCACAGACTGGTGAAGGCCGTGTCATATCCTCACCAAATGCACATCAGGACGTGCAATTTTTTTTTCTGTTTGTCTGTTTTTAAGGGCGAGCCGATGAATTTTAGCAGGAATTACAGTTAAAAACACACTAACAGGCATCTGCCCAGACGGACGCCGCCCTCCACCTTTCCTGTGATCTCTATGCTGGTTACTGCAGCAACCATGGGAGCCGCCAAAAAGATATTTGCAGGAATAGTAGCAGCATTGTGCATACACATGGACACAGTCAAGCTTTTTGTCTTGTATTCATGGCTGAGACATGGCCCCGTGACGGACACGCTGTCATTGCTGTCTGTGGGACAAGTGGGACCAGTTTGACAACTTCAGTTGAGTCAAGTTTAGTTCTGTGTAAATGGAAACTGCAGTGAAAGAAGTCCAACGACCAAAAACATTTGACTTATTTATTTAAATGTTCTGGGACAGAACTTCATGTGAAGTCTGTGAGATTCATTAGCAAGGTGAAAAGCACTGGACCACTTCATAACTGTGCTCTCCTGACCTCTAGTGGCTCAGTCTAACATGCACTATATATGCATATATGTATATGTATATATACATATATATAGTATATATATACAGGCTCACCAAATAACATAAGATAATCCTTTATTCGTCCCACAAAGGAGAAAACATTGTTACAGCGACAAAGTCAAGGTAAAGCTAATAAATATGCTATATATAACATGCATTTTAAACAATGCACAACCAAGAAGATATTGATTATTAAGATTATATAACTGGAACAGACTATACAGTATATACATTAAGTGAACTTAGTGTAAACTTTTCACAAAAACCTTTAGAGAAAAGCGATGGTTTTATATCGAGGCACACACACGAGCTGTTGAGCCACTGAAATGTGTCCTAACCTCATACAACTGCAGTGCTACAACCATGAAATACCCCTTAAACAACAAACCAAAACTTTAGTTCTAACAGGTAATGTCTGAGTAAATGCATGTGTTTACTCTTTAACCAACAGGTGGCGCTTTAAATCTGTATTAGGTATGGTGAACCACCTGTATACATGAAATGTATTTATTCTGTGTTTAAGTTGACCTCGAGGGCACTGTTATGATATTATGTGCTACATTTATAGCACACGTACAAACATTTTCACTAACATTTTTATTCAAAACAACATAAAATCACCCTTTAAAACAGTAATATCAGTTGTATTATTGTCCCTTATATTTAACCTTAATAACTCCATAGAAAATGTCCAAAATGACAAAATGATTACCTGTTGTACTGAACCATTTGTTTGACAATGATAATTCACAAGATGTCAAAGTAAAAGTGCTTGTTTTGATACAGAAAGATGCATACTTCACAATGATAATGCAAAAATAAATCAAAACAGAGAAATAAATCCAAAACAAAATAAATAATAATGTTGACAACCACGATTAAAAACAGCAAACAATCTTATATGTGTAATCTAATGTTAATAATGTAATAATTACAACCAAATGTCCTATTATTACTATAATATAAAATAGATTAATTGCAAATATATGTAGTATTACATTCTCTTGCAGCTGTGGAGAGGAGGTCGTGGTTCATGTTTTCATTAGAACATATTATTAAGTAGTGGCCCCCAGTTTGACACCTCTGTGTTAGATTAACAACAGTGAGTGACAGGTTCCAGACTGGAAGTCACAGCCACACTGTCAAACATTTTTTTTTGGACTACTCCTTTAAATGATAATTTTTTTATTATAATAATAATAATAATAATTGTTATTATTATTATTAATAATAATAATAATAATAATAATAACAATAACAATAACAATAATAATAATAATGATAATAATAATAATAATACTAATAGTAATAATGATAATGATAATGATAATAATAATTTAATGTATGACCAGAGGAAAATACCATTAATCAAATGTCAGATTGCGTTAGTAGTGACGTCACTAGTTATCAGCGCGGCAGACGAGCCCGTTATAAACAGAGAGTCAGGTGAGTTATTAGGATTACGGTAACCATAGTGAGTCATGAGAGACTTCTACTAAGTTACCCACAGTCACAGATTCAAGGGTTAACAGGTACGACTTCAAATATAAAAGCACTACTCTGAAGGCAGCACGCCACTTGTTTTATTTTGAAAGGCTCAACAGGAAATGGTATGAGTTTCTCAAAGCACTTTGACGACTCCTCCGCCAGCAGAGCGTCCAACAATGTTGTCTAAACGAAGGAAACTTTACAAGTAGCTCGACCGAAGTTTTTATTGTTTTACTTCGGACCAAACCGTGACTCCGGTTCGAGTTGTTTAAACTTTTATTTGTATTCGTCACCGCGTGTAAAAGTGCGAGTTTTCAGGCCGGTCCAGTCCAGTCCGGTTCCGTCCAGTCCAGTCAGCGTGTGGCGCTATAAGTGAAGAGGAGGCAAAGCAGAACCGTGCTATTATGTATAGGCTGGAATCGAACGGATCCATAATGGACCTGGACGCGGGTCGGGTGAAAATTAAAGCGCACTACTGTGGGTGAGTTCACTACTGTGTGGTGAATGAGTGGTCACTCACTCATTCACTCACTCACTCACACACACACACACACACACACAGGTGTGTTAGCTGGCTGCTAATGAGGATAAGACGAAACACCTGTGGAGCGAGTCTGACCTTTCCTGGTGAGGTGGTGGCGACACTCACAGTAAATGATTTTGGAGCCTGACTGTAGTGGTTTAATAACAATAATAATAATAGTAATAACAATAATAATAACAATAATAGTAATAACAATAATAATAACAATAATAGTAATAACAAAAATAATAATAATAACAATAACAATAGTATAGTCCCTTTTTCCATGGCAGTCATTTTGTCACAGTAGCAAAGGTTACAGGTTTAGTAATGCTGCGTTCCATTTACATCGGAAATCAGACATTGGAGCTGGGAGTCACGTCAACACCTGAGTTCATCGCGTTCCAGTTGACATGAAATTGTATCTCGGGCTAGCCATTGTTAGCAACGCTAGTCAATGCTAACGCTCTACGTGTTGATTTGTTGACACAAACATAAAAGAATAAACACTAGTATGTGTACGACTGATTGAGTGATTGACTGAGCTTGTTTTTAATATTTAGAAAGAGTCATTGATTGATGATGCAGCCTTAATTATAACAAGGGAATAGATTTTATTGACTTGTGGTTTGCAGAAAATTCAATGGCAACGCATCATTTTTGGAGTCCGCGTTGTATTTGTGCATAATTTCTCTTTCTCTTCACTTTAACTTCAAATACTTTGCTGCACAAGTTTTATTGACAACTATAAAATCAGTTGTTGGCTGGGCTCCCTACCATAGACTAGATATCAACAAGAACATTGTCTTCCAGTTGCAAAACTTAACTCCCCTTGTAAAACCTCGAGATTTGAGAATCGGCCGATGCCACGCCACTGAGGTGTGGATCTTCCTCAGCTCAGAATACCAAGTACCACCCATAGAAACACATAATGGCCACTCATGTGATCTAGCACAACAGAAATGCATCAGTGATGACTTATGTCGGGAAATTCCTTTCGGCATTTATTTTAAGATGGATTAACAGTTACAAGGTCCACAGTTCAGTGAGGCAGGCTTTCACTTGGCATCTCATCATTTACAACAGGTCAGAAAAAGGTTCAACTGACTAAAAATATCAAAGCCAACATGTTTACGTGTCTTTACTGCTGCTGTAGAAAAACATGTGGTGCAAGATGGCGGCCTCTGTAGTGCAAGTCCCTCGCCTGAAGTACATAGAATTATTATCAGGGCTCGGTCAAAAGGTGGATTCGGTGACATATCGTCACCCTTCCTTGTGCAATACGATAATCCATACGTCGGGTTCAAATATCGATATTTAAATCAACACGTTAAGGACGAAAGACAATGTTGAAACATGTTGATTGGTGAGTTCCCAACTTGGAGATTATGATGTTCTCAAATGCTGAGAACAAAACATATTCAGTTTGAATGATTTATTTGTTGTGAAGAAAATGTTCACGCTTCATTTAAGAAGCTGAAAAAACAGAAACCTTTTTTAAATTATTGGAAATGAATCATGTATCGAAATAGTTGAGATTCTTCTAGTAATCGAGTAATAATTGACCTATAGAATAATTGTTACACCCCGAGTGTGAACTCATTTTTTTTGGGCTTTGGTACGGGAAAGTGAATAAACAAACTTGTCTGTCTTAAGGTGAGGTAAAGCTGCAAACATATTCTTGTATTAGAGTACATTTAAACTGAAGGTGAGGCTTTTATTAAGTGGTTAAAATCTGTTTTACCTAGTGTAGTCTACCAGCGCTGTGTTCACAAATCAGTGTGTTTGTGGCTAAATATCAATATCAGAGGCTGCCACAATCATCCATCATCATCATCATCATCATCATCATGTCTGAGACAGCATCATTCAGCTTTAACAGCCTTTGACAGAGCTGCTCACCCTCAGGGCTTCTGTGGGGAACAGACTAATGGCTGGGTTTATTTCACACACAAACATTAAACTGCAAATTAAAACACACAAATGGAGTTTCTCAGAATAAGGTTGTCAGTAAAAAATGTTGTTATTATCTGTAAAAAACAAACAAGTAAAAGTAAAGTACGACGGGAGTATAAGAGCCAAACTGAAGAGAGAGAAAAATATTACAATTAATTAGTCACAATATTACAAGAATAAAGTCACGATATTACAAGAATAAAGTCACAATATTACAAGAATAAAGTCACAATATTACAAGAATAAAGTTGTAATGTTATGAGAATAAAGTCACAATATTACAAGAATAAAGTTGTAATATTAGATGTTTTTTGTCAGTGTGTTAATAAATAGCAGTGTGTGATTCTTTCTCTGAAACAGACTCTGTTTCTTTCACAAAAGTCCTGATTCTAATGATAAAGATAAATCTAATTTCCGAATGCTCCGCGTTCCTTCTTGACACAGGTTTGCAGCTGATCATCTGAGATTTAGCTGGAATAATAATTTTGACTTTATTCTCATAATATTCCGACTTTGACGTGTTTTTTTTCTTCAGTTTCCGTCATACTAGAAGAACCACATACACAGTGAATTGTGCAGTTTGGTATGCAGGAGGTGAGCGGCGGCGGCGGCGGAAACACTTGATTAGAGGGATCAAAGATCAACGTGCTGATCCTCAGGTTCGTGCACTTGTACATGAAGTGTGCCGAGCACTTTTCTGAATAAACACTCGGCAAACAGAGCAAGGGTTCGAGTGCTGCCTCTAACCCTTGGAGGAGGAGACGTTCTGTCATATCTTCATGTTTTACGTCATATCTCACTGTCAAATGTGAAGAAAAGTAAGTAATACAAAGTCATCAATATACACGTTCAAGATATCTGAATTATCGCGACTATGACTCATTTGATTACATGACAAATACTGGATTAACTATGAGGTAATACTGACTTATTTATATCGACATGTGACATTTATTCGTGTGGGAATTGAGTGTTTGGAGCAATGCCTGCTGGGAAGCAAGCTGTCTCTGCTCCACCTTATCAGAGTCCAGCAAACTGTTGGCCACACACGCCCAGAAACCTGTCTCACACACACACACACACGCACACACGTGCAGCAGAGCAGTGATGGTTGATGTTCAAGCTCAACACACACACACACACCCTTTTCTGAAGCAATAAGAAAAATTGAAGGCCAGCACTGATATGAAATGTGTTTTCTGTTTCACTTCTGTTTTCACTAATGGTGAGATTTTAAAAACAGTATCTGTCTTTAACACACAGTATTTAATGCTAAAGACTTTATTTGGATTAATCTATTATGAAAATGGAGATCAGTTAGTACTGTCCTCGACTCATAAGTTTATCAAGTGCAAGACAGCGAGCGTCAATATACTTTATTGTGTCCAAAAACCATCCAGGTCCCATTCTGGTGCACTTCGACCTGAACTTAACACTGTGTTAATTGTGTTTATAAGTGTGGACGTAAAAGAGAACATAGAGCTCAGGAGGCTAAAGTCTGCCTACCAATGTCCATGGAGTAAATCAGCAATTTTACATCACACAGCACACACAGGGTTAACCCACTGCTGCTTTTATCACTAAGTTTAAATATGGTATCTTGTGACTTGGGTGCTTGAAAACTAGATTTACTTTTTACCTAAGTGACACAAACTTACTAAACCAGGCAGCAGTAGAGCTGGAGCTCCTGTGTCCCTGTGAGCTTAAAACGCTGATTTTCTCTATGGACTTTGGTGAGGGGAGTTGTGTGGGAGTGTGTCTCATGGTGAAGCAGCCATGTTAGTGACAGAGAAGGTGGCTTGTTCTGCAGCAAAGTCAGTATCGATAATATATCAGTACCTCATTCGGCCAATCTGAACTAAGTCTAAAATAAAAAATGAGCCGTTTCACTCATAAACATGAGTACGTTTTTTCATTTAGTTTTTGGTGACTTGACCTCTCGAACTCTGCTCCACAAAGACAAAGTAAATCAGTCTTGACATTCTCTCTCTCCCTCTGTGCATTCAGGGACATGTTAATCACAGACTTGGCTCCCACGGTAACCTTTGTGGAGTTGTGCGAGGAGGTGAGAACGATGTGCAGTGTTGCCAAGCAGCAGCCCATCACACTCAAGTGGATCGATGATGAAGGTGTGTGTGCTGTACATCTGTCTGCAGCAGGTCCAGCCCCGTCCTGAGACAACCTGCTGTGTCTCTTTTTACTTTAAATGATGGACAGTCTAAATTCATCACTTACTTACAACAGTATGACGAATCACTGCAGATGTAAACATGCTCATCATATATTTGTTGTAATGCATGAATTTGTGTGTGTATGTGTTCAGGGGACCCTTGCACCATCTCGTCTCAGATGGAGCTGGAGGAAGCGTTTCGTATTTACCCTCGGACCAAGAAGTCTGGACTGCTGCTGCACGGTGAGTTATGACCTCCTCAAATCCACCTACAACCTTAAAGATGCAGGAGATAAAGCTCCCTCTGCTGGAGATGGTCTGAGGCTCTTCGAGGCTGTGTAGTTTGAGTTTAACAGGTTTTCAACCATTACCTGACATGATAGGTCAACTGTATGAATCTGAAAGCATGAGACTCTTAATCCCAGGGTTGTTGGTTCGAGCCCCACGTTGGGCGGAGCCTTTTAGGGCAATCTATGAATCTAAGAGACTTCTTCTCCAAGAAGAGTCTCTTGGTAAAAAGACCCCTCCTCCAAGAAGAGTTAGAACTTCAAATCAAATGTAAACAGGCAATGCGTCCATGTTGGGATGTTGAATACCTGAAAATATGCAGACCATCAGATCGTCTGAGCTATGCTGCGTTTCCACGGACTTGGGCAGTGACTTTGCATATTGAAGGATGATTACAGCTCTCTATGCTGGAAATGACCTCAGATGGTCTGAGGCACTTCTGGGATGTGTATTTTGAGTTTAACAGGTTTTCAACCATTACCTGAC
>NW_025322532.1:75000-77500 GCF_019176455.1 Solea senegalensis
GTTGCCTCAATTCTTGTGTTGTAGCCCGGCTAGCTCAGTCGGTAGAGTATGAGACTCTTAATCTCAGGGTTGTGGGTTCGAGCCCCACGTTGGGCGGAGCCTTTTAGGGCAATCAAGAGACTTCTTCTCCAAGAAGAGTCTCTTGGCCAAAAGACTCCTCCTCCAAGAAGAGTTAGAACTTCAAATCAAATGTAAACAGGCAATGCGTCCATGTTGGGATGTTGAATACCTGAAAATATGCAGACCATCAGATCATGTGAGTTATGGTGCGTTTCCACGGACTTGCACGGTGACTTTGCTTATTTAAGGATGATTACAGCTCACTCTGCTTGAGATGACCTCAGATGGTCTGAGGCACTTCTGGGATGTGTATTTTGAGTTTAACAGGTTTTTAACCACGACCTAACATGACAGGTCAACTGTATGACGCTGAAAGAGTAGTTGCAGATAGTTTTTTTTCCAAAAAATGTTGCTTAAATTCTGGGGTTGTAGCCCGGCTAGCTCAGTCGGTAGAGCATGAGACTCTTAATCTCAGGGTCGTGGGTTCGAGCCCCACGTTGGGCGGAGCCTTTTAGGGCAATCAAGAGACTTCTTCTCCAAGAAGAGTCTCTTGGCCAAAAGACTCCTCCTCCAAGAAGAGTTAGAACTTCAAATCAAATGTAAACAGGCAATGTGTCCATGTTGGCATGTTGAATACCTGAAAATATGCAGACCATCAGATCATGTGAGTTATGGTGCGTTTCCACGGACTTGTGCGGTGACTTTGCTTATTGAAGGATTATTACAGCTCCCTATGCTGGAGATGACCTCAGATGGTCTGAGGCACTTCTGGGAAGAAGAGTTAGAACTTCAAATCAAATGTAAACAGGCAATGCGTCCATGTTGGGATGTTGAATACCTGAAAATATGCAGACCATCAGATCATGTGAGTTATGGTGCGTTTCCACGGACTTGCACGGTGACTTTGCTTATTTAAGGATGATTACAGCTCACTCTGCTTGAGATGACCTCAGATGGTCTGAGGCACTTCTGGGATGTGTATTTTGAGTTTAACAGGTTTTTAACCACGACCTAACATGACAGGTCAACTGTATGACGCTGAAAGAGCAGTTGCAGATAGTTTTTTTTCCAAAAAATGTTGCTTAAATTCTGGGGTTGTAGCCCGGCTAGCTCAGTCGGTAGAGCATGAGACTCTTAATCTCAGGGTCGTGGGTTCGAGCCCCACGTTGGGCGGAGCCTTTTAGGGCAATCAAGAGACTTCTTCTCCAAGAAGAGTCTCTTGGCCAAAAGACTCCTCCTCCAAGAAGAGTTAGAACTTCAAATCTTCAAATCAAATGTAAACAGGTAATGCGTCCATGTTGGGATGTTGAATACCTGAAAATATGCAGACAATCAGATCGTCTGAGCTATGGTGCGTTTCCACGGACTTGCGCGATGACTTTGCTTATTGAAGGATGATTACAGCTCACTCTGCTGGAGATGACCTCAGATGGTCTGAGGCACTTCTGGGATGTGTAGACTCCTAGACTCCTAACCACGACCTAACATGACAGGTCAACTGTATGACGCTGAAAGAGTAGTTGCAGATAGTTTTTTTTCCAAAAAATGTTGCTTAAATTCTGGGGTTGTAGCCCGGCTAGCTCAGTTGGTAGAGCATGAGACTCTTAATCTCAGGGTCGTGGGTTCGAGCCCCACGTTGGGTGGAGCCTTTTAGGGCAATCAAGAGACTTCTTCTCCAAGAAGAGTCTCTTGGCCAAAAGACTCCTCCTCCAAGAAGAGTTAGAACTTCAAATCAAATGTAAACAGGCAATGCGTCCATGTTGGGATGTTGAATACCTGAAAATATGCAGACCATCAGATCATGTGAGTTATGGTGCGTTTCCACGGACTTGTGCGGTGACTTTGCTTATTGAAGGATTATTACAGCTCCCTATGCTGGAGATGACCTCTCCAGGCACTTCTGGGATGTGTATTTTGAGTTTAACAGGTTTTTAACCACGACCTAACATGACAGGTCAACTGTATGACGCTGAAAGAGCAGTTGCAGATAGTTTTTTTTCCGAAAACTTGCCTCAATTCTTGTGTTGTAGCCCGGCTAGCTCAGTCGGTAGAGCATGAGACTCTTAATCTCAGGGTCGTGGGTTCGAGGCCCACGTTGGGCGCAGCCTTTTAGGGCAATCAAGAGACTTCTTCTCCAAGAAGAGTCTCTTGGCCAAAAGACTCCTCCTCCAAGAAGAGTTAGAACTTCAAATCAAATGTAAACAGGTAATGCGTCCATGTTGGGATGTTGAATACCTGAAAATATGCAGACCATCAGATCGTCTGAGCTATGGTGCGTTTCCACGGACTTGCACGGTGACTTTGCTTATTGAAGGATGATTACAGCTCCCTATGCTGGAGATGACCTCAGATGGTCTGAGGCACTTCTGGGATGTGTATTTTGAGTTTAACAGGTTTTTAACCACGACCTAACATGACAGGTCAACTGTATGACGCTGAA
>NW_025322533.1:0-30000 GCF_019176455.1 Solea senegalensis
ATCTAAAGTCCACGATCTAAAGTCCGGGATCTAAAGTCTGCGATCTAAAGTCCACGATCTAAAGTCCGCGATCTAAAGTGGAGATAAACTCATTTGAGAAGTTCTCGTCTCACTCGGTGTTCAGCGTATTTTCAATTTGGATATTTTACATTTGTAAAAAAACAAAAGAAGAAGAAATAAGTTTTTAAACTGTGACGTTTGTGTGAAGGAACCTGTGTTTGTATCTGATGGATGTCGTGATTTTAAATGACCCACGAGGTGATGGAGATGATCATGTTAGTAGAGATGAAGGTGGTGTACATAATTGTAATGGAGGCGATGATGATGATGGTGATGGTGGAGATGATGATGGTGTAGATTTAGATGATGATGGTGATGGTGGAATGATGATGGTGATAGTGGAGATGATGAGTAGTGATAGTGAATGATGCGATGGTGGAATGATGATGTAGAATTAGATGATGATGGGCATGGAGTGAGATGATCAGTGGTGATGGTGGAAATGATGATAGATTACCAGATTGAGACTGATGATGGTGATGGTGGAGATGTTGATGGTGTAGATTGAGATAGTGATGGTGGAGATGATGATGGTGTAGATTGAGATGATGATGGTGTCCTCGTGGGGTTGCAGGTTAAAAGCAGACCATTTAAGAGAAGCCTCCCACTTGCCCTGCTGTTTCCACGGTAACCGTGGGGTGGATTTCATGCTGGTTGCAGACAGTAAAAGAAGCTTCACTTTCTCCGTCTTCACGTCTTCTTCTTCTTTTACGTGAAGATGTCGAGTGACTCAGTGACAGTGAGTTGCCGTCGTGCTGTAATCTGCACGTTTATTCCCACTCTTATTTATTTCTCTCCTCCTCCTCCTCCTCCTCCTCCTCCTCCCTCTGCGGCCTCAGTTGTTCTTCCTCTCTGTGTCAGTTCGTCGGTGCTTTTGTTTCCCAGAGTGAGAAGATTCCTGCAGAGGTTTGGCATTTAGGGAATCTGCTGTCGCTCCAGCGGGGTTCGAGAAAATCAATCCACTAATTAGATCTGTGCATCACTGTGTGTGTGTGTGTGTCCTGTAATCTATATTTAATGTTAGGAAGCAGAGCTTTAAAGAGCGCCACAGCTGGCCTGTTTGCTAATTAATGACATTTTCCCCTTTAATTACCATTCAGTGCTCTTCCTCTCCTCCTCCTCCTCCTCTCCTCTTTTTCCTCTTGTCCTCTGTCGACATAATAATAATAATAATAATAATCTTTATTTATTTATGTATAGTGGAGATTATTATTTTTTTGTCTTGGATATTACATTTCTTCTGAACGTTGTTATTGTCGCTTATTTTTCTCCGAAATCAAAAATATGAAAAACAAACACTCCAGTTTTTTGGGTTTTTTTTCTCCAAATGAGAAATAATTCAAATATAAAACGAGGAATGAACTAAGCCACAAAGACAACAGTGCTCGGCAGCTCTCAGTATGTAAATGTACAAAGACGAAGATGAAGATGAAGATGCAGAGTCACAGAGAAGCTGGAGCTGATTTTCTTTTCTCTCTCTCTCAGATCTCAGATCGGCTGTTTGTCTCCTCAGGGAACGAGAGCTGATTCTCCATCTGCCTCAGCCGCGTCATCCTCCCTCCTCCACCCTTCATCCCTCCTCGTCTCCTCGTCTCCTCGCTCCATCCTCGACTGTGTCCAACTGTCAACTGAAATCTGTGAGTGAACTCCACGTCTGAAAATGTCTGAAAAGATTGAAATATGAACACGTTTTTATTGAAGTTTGAAAAAAAAACTTTAACTTTCAGTATTTTTCATTTTCACAATTATTCACGTTATCATTTCATTCAAAATGGAATCAGATACAGACGCTCACGTGTTTAGTAACAGATTTATATATATATATATATATATATACACAGTATATATACAGTATACATATATACACTGTGTATATATGTATACAGTATATACTGTATACATATATACACTGTGTATATATGTATACAGTATATACTGTATAGGATAAAGTCATTCACATGTAAACTTCAAACACTCGTTATTATTATTATTAATATTAATATTAATATTATTAGCATATATAAACATGCTGGGAGAATGCATGTGTGTGTGTGTGTAGCTGTGTAACATGCACGTGTGTGTGTGTAAATGCGTGTGTGTGTGCGGTGTGTGTGTGTGCGTGTGTGCTGTGTGTGTGTGTGTGTGTGTGTGTGTTTTGCGTGTGTGTGCGTGTGTGTGCGTGTGTGTGTGTGCGTGTTTGCGTGTGTGTGTGTGTGTGTTGTGTGTGTGTGTGTGTTGCGGCGCTTGTGTGTAATGCGTTGTGATGTGTGTGTGTGTGCATGTGTGTGTGCGTCCGTCCGTGTGTGTGTGTGTGTGTGAGAGTGACGATTTCTCAGTTTGTCGACAGTAAATAACGTGAAAAAGTCGGATAAGTTGAGTAAATGTTGAGCAACGGCTGAATCGTGAACACACAGACTAAATATCCTGAGATTACAGCAGAAGTTACAGAGGCTTAGAAAAGGAAATCTCTGTAATCTGCCTTCATTCTTTATTCTTCATCATCTTTATTCTCTTTCTTCAGCTCTGTTTTTATTTCCTTCACTCTTTCATCACACGTTTCTACGAAAACTCTGTGATCTCATGAATTTTTGCAGGAATATCCGTAGCAGTCTCCGCCCACACAGACGGTGACCACGCCTTCCTTTGACCTGTATGCAGGTTGCTGTGGCAACCAGGGTTGAGCAGAAGTATATTGCGCTGGTTTTCTCGGTGACGTTGGTTCAAGTGTTCAAAGTTTTCAGCATTCATTTGTTTTTATGATAAACTTCAGAAAAGATAAAATATGAAGTAATATTAAAATCATCAGTGGTTTAAATCACTGTTTTATTCTCTCACTTACCAGAATATACGTTTAAAATAAATGTTGATCCTCAGTGATGAAACAGTGAAAAACTAAGATGAAGATTTGACGCAGATTTGGTGAAAGTACCTGAGTCCTCTTTGAGGCGAACTACCACCTGGAACCACCAGGGGACATGAGAGTCTGTCTCGGGTCTGTGATGAGGATTAACGTCCTCGGTCACTCCGCCTCCAACTCAGCAGCAAAACAAGAGCCTGTTGCTAAGAGACAAAGTGAGAAAACAGCCGGGTCCAAACAGGGAAAGTGCAGATTAGTCTGAGACGCCGTGATAATCTGATTTAAGATGAAGAGTTTGAGGAAAGTGGAGATTATCAGCGACTCACACTGAGACAGACAAGTGTGAAGTTAGCTTCAGGTTGGACGTTCCACGACGTCTGTTTATCTTCAAACTGACTTCACCTCCGTCTTTATGAAGAAAAAGAAAACGCTTCAGTGTCTCAGCTGAACCTGAAGACAGATTTAAAATCACGTTTCTGCGTCTGAATTCATCAGAGGTGACGAGATGCGTTCAAGGCCCCTCGTAATATTCACAAACCGCAGCTGTGTTTGAGGACAAACGTTTATATTTGAATTTCAGTCGCAAGAAGACTCAGTCTTCAGTCACTGAGACGATCATTTGTGAAGAACTCCGGCCAAAGCTGAGATTTTGGAAAACTCCTTACTTTTTTACAGGATTTTGAATGGCTAGCACGCCTTTACATTTACACTGCCACCTATGGGTTTGGCAAGGTCATGACGACGCGTGACAGCGTATTTACGTGGACTCTTATCGATGAAAAATATTCTAAAAAAAACGAGCTACGCGTGTCGGTTTGTGTAAAACTGTTTGCTGGTGCTGCCACCTTGTGGTCACACATGAGGTCGTCACCAGTAGATGTCACTGATTCTCACTCAGTGTTTTATTTTACTGTCGTCTGAAACACGTGTGTCCTCATTGTGTCAGCGATTGTGTGGATGTTGAAATACTGAAGCTTCAATCAGACACACACACACACACACACACACACACACACTGAGCCAAGAACACGTTCACCCCGAGGACTCGCTCTGTGTTCATGTCCATAAATATAAACTTGTCTAAAAGTGTCTGCGTGCGTTTGAACGTGCGTTTCCTGGAGGTCGTGGTCGTCGTGGTCGTCGTGGTCGCCGTGGTCGCCGTGGTCGTCGGTGTTTCTCGTGTTTTCACGGCCTCACTAAGCTGCAGCAGATGTTTCTCTGCTTTTCTAAAGACCTTCTCTGCAGCCTGGGCGGAATATCAGAATACTGCTTCCTAATCCACTTTACCCGCTAATCCCTGCTGCGCAGACCTGTTGGCTCGTTTTATTCACATCCTCTCTCTCTCTCTCTCTCTCTCTCTCTCTCCCTCTCTCTCTCTCTCACTCTCTCTCTCGCCGTCATTCACTGGGGGTCTTAGCACGATCGCTATCGAGGAAAATGGCAGAATTAATCTGCGTCAACAGAACCAGGGGAGGGATCGCGCTGCCTCCTTGATTTACTGATATTCACAGGAAGTGGAATTGATCGGCGGCGCTGGGGACGAGTCTGTCGCCGTCTGTGTCCAGGCTTTGCAGGAGTGACTTAACGTTTTCCAATTCCACTGTCGGTCCGACAAAAGCGGCGGGGACGGGATTTAGCTGCCTGACAAAAGCTTGTGAGGGATATGATGGGATGTCTGTGGGCTTTTCACACACCAAAATAAAGCTGCGCTCGCTGCAGACGACCAAGGTTTGAGGCCCAGGCAGAATCACAACACCAAAGATCCACTGATCTGCATTGTCAACTGTAGTCAGACTAAGGTCATAGTCAGACTAAGACAGAGTCAGACTAAGGTCATAGTCAGACTAAGGTCATAGTCTGACTAAGACAGTCAGACTAAGGTCATAGTCAAACTAAGGTCATAGTCTGACTAAAATCATAGTCAGACTAAGGTCATAGTCTGACTAAGGTCATTGTCCGACTAAGACAGAGTCAGACTAAGGTCATAGTCAGACTAAGGTCATAGTCTGACTAAAATTATAGTCCGACTAAGGTCATAGTCAGAATAAGGTCATAGTCAGACTAAGGTTATAGTCAAACTAAGGTCATAGTCTGACTAAAATTATAGTCCGACTAAGGTCATAGTCAGAATAAGGTCATAGTCTGACTAAGGTCATAGTCCGACTAAGGTCATAGTCAGAATAAGACAAAATAAGAGGACAAAATGGAACCTGTCCATGAAAAACAAACACAAGTGACGTACTGCACCTTTAAAACGGTGATAAACAGTAAAAATGAATGTGTGTGTAAGCAGCTTTTATTTTGACATCCGTGTAAATGAATTCACACTTTTCACATGAATTTGCCTCAAACTAAACTTTATTTTTATTTTGAATGTTTTAATGAGTTTGTGTTAACGACAGAATATTTAATTTTTTATTTTTCCTGGTGAACTCTTACAGCGAGGACTCTGGAGTACGGTGGCTGTTCTGGGACACAATTAAAGGAAGTTCATTTTGCCTCTGGTCTTTTCTCTTCATGTTTGAATAAAATCACTTTTTTTTCTACGAGTAAGCACTTTTTTTTTTTTTGTGACTGAGAGAGAAAAACTGAGGTCATTTAATGTTTTACATCTTTTATTTATCATCTTTGAAGAACTTTCATGAACGTCAACATTTTAGAAACTCATTTGTGTTTTGTCTTTTTTACGGTTTCTTTTCTGTCTTGATTTTACTTCCTGTTTTACTTTGTAGTTCTTCTTCCTGTTTTACTTTGAAGTACTTCCTCCTGTTCTTGTTCCCTGTGTTTGATTACTGTCACCTGTTCGTCGTTGACTGCAGTAAGTTTAAACTTTTACTTAAATGATTAAAACACGACAGTTTTTATTGTGTTTGTTTTGAAAAGAACTGATTTAGTTGTGTTTTAATAATCCGGCAAAAATAATGAAATCACTTTGTAAATTTAAATATTGTTTTAATGTGTGTGTGCGTGCGTGAACGTGAATGCATGTGCGTGTGTGTGTGTATGCGTGTGTGTTTGCGTGCGTGGGTGTGTCGTGTGCGTGTGTGTATCGTGCATGTGTGTGTGCGCGTGTGTGTTAGTGTGTTTGGCTGTGTCTGAAGTCCACAGATGGATTTTGATGAAATTTTCTGGGGATGAAGTTTTGGCCCGAATAAGAAAAGATTAGAAATTATTTTATTTATTTCTTCATTATTGTTTTTTGATCTGGATTCAGAATTTGTATTTTTAAAGAATGAGATATGATTAAATAATAATGATAAAAAAACATTCAAACATCATTTTTGATTAAACTTTCCTTAAAAGGAAAGCTGTGTGTTTGTGTGTGTGTTTGTGTGTGTGTGTGTGTTTGTGTGTGCGTGTGAGTGTGTGCGTGTGTGTGTGTGTGTCTCTGAGAACCAAATGTCCTCAAAAACCTTAGAATGAGAGCGAACTCATCTTTAGAACCATGGATGATGATGATGATGATGATGATGATGATGATGATGCTGTTTTTTTAACATTAATGTAGAGCTGTGACCTGAAACTCTGTCACTTAGCGACCGACTCTGTGTCTTTGGTTAAAAATGGACACGGGTGATGAGAACAGACTGTCGGCATCGCCATGACAACGTTTACGTCATGCGCGAGTTGTTTTTTCCAAAACTTTGAACAACTTTCAGACGTTCAGTGCACTCTGTAAAACCCTGAGCTGACACACCTGCTCTTTCTTTACTTCCTGCTCTTTCTTTACTTCCTGCTCTTTCTTTACTTCCTGATCTTTCTTTACTTCCTGCTCTGTCTTTACTTCCTGCTCTGTCTTTACTTCCTGCTCTTTCTTTACTTCCTGATCTTTCTTTGGCCATTTCTCAATAGTATTGTATTGTTCTGCTGTTTGAATGGTGGCTGGAGCCAAGTGCTGCAGCCTCATTAGCGCCACCTACAGTGTTGATAAATGAACATATGAAATACTTTTAATAAATGCATATATCTGTTGTTATTACTTTAATATTTTAAATATTTAACTTCATTTATTAATCCGCAGAGGCGGAGCTTATCACCTCCGACAAACGTCGCTGCCAAACTATAAATACATCATATCTTCATACACAAACCACATATTTGAATTCTAAATGACTCATTTCTCGCCTCAAATGATGTTAAAACTTTGTTCCGGGACACAGAAAAATATTTATTTCAGATTTCTATTTCTAATATCTGCTGCTATGCTCCGCCGAAATGTATTCTGGGATACATGGCCATCCCAAGTACGCTTAAGTCACCTCTGATGTATACTTGGAAAAAGGGGCGGAGCGAGAACACGTCCGGGTTTGAGAACCGTCGTCGCTGTTCGCTTACTTGAGAATTGGAACAGAACTTGGACTGAGGCTGATGACGTTTTCACAAGTACGGGAGTACACAAGTACACACAAGTACACACAAGTACGCACAAGTATGGATATTGAGAAACGGCCATTACTTCCTGCTCTGACAACGTTCAGCTGATACTAACATGTGATGTCATCAGACTGCCGGCCTCTGATTGGTCAGAGGGTGACCAATCACTGAAGAGTCATGAACGCGACATCAAAGCAACAATGTCCAACTTCCAGGGAATGTTCCAGGGAATGTTTCAGGAAATGTTCCAGGGAATGTTCCAGGGAATGTTTCAGGAAATGTTCCAGGGAATGTTTCAGGAAATGTTCCAGGGAATGTTCCAGGAAATGTTCCAGGGAATGTTCCAGTGAATGTTCCAGGGAATGTTCCAGGGAATGTTTCAGGGAATGTTCCAGGGAATGTTTCAGGGAATGTTTTGGTTTACGTTGAGTTTGAAAAGCGATCGTGGTTCAGTCGTTAATGGCTTCTTTCTTCTTTCTTCTCTTTTAAACACGAATCTTTTAAATTGCTGCTCTTCTCTTCTGTTACGAGTCGAGGGAAATAATTTGGTTTTTATTTTATGATTTTTTTTATTATTATTCATCCACACACACACACACACACACACACACAGTGGGAAGTGATAATAGAATCATTGATGAATGAGCTGAATGCGCTGGTTAGAGAAGCATGAAAGGATGAGGAGGGGCGTGTTGAGATTAACGCAGCACAAAGCAAATTGGGTTTGCCGTTATTACACAATTCCCGCGCAGAGAGCCTCAAACCATGAGAGACAAACGAGGCCTGAGATTCATAAAAGCTCCATTAACCAGAGCGAAGAGAGAGGCAGCAGCAGACATCCACGCACCGCTGTCCACACGTGTCCACGCGCCGCTGTCCACACGTGTCCACGCGCCGCTGTCCACAGACTGTGTCCAGGCGGCGACGCTGAGTCAAGATCCTTGTTTTAGGCACAGAAACATTCTCAGAATGTTTTCTGGAGATTTTCTTGGTCACGCGTGTTCACACAGCGAGGAGGCGGAGCCTGGAGGAGGAGGCGGAGCAGTGAATTCTAAAATACAGTGAGTTTTTGTTGCTGCTGAGATTTTACATTTTAAATTTACAGTTGCAGGGTTTCAATAATCTGGCCGGATTACATACAGATTATTGTTATTTGACCTCGTCTGACCCTCGACACGGACTCAGGTTTTGATTCCTCTGTGACTGATTGTGATTTTGATTCATTGAAATCTCTTCAGTTTTTACTGGAACACAAACATCTTCCTTCTGAAGTGAAATAATCTGGACTTCCTTCTCTCTGAATTCCATCATCCTCACCAATCTGGGACCACGCTGACGTTCAGGTGGCTCCATAACCGCCGCGGCGCCGCTTAACTGACTGAGGACACATGATCGCCCCCATTCCAGCTAATGTGCTAATACGTCTTAGCGCTAATGTGGACGCGGCGGCGGGGACGGGATGGATGAGGCTCCCGGCACAAACCGGATTACCCGTCCGTCTGACTGTCTCTCCCGCGGCCTGAGTGCAGGAAACGGAGTGTCTCATTATCGCCGCGCGCAGACGGCTCCTCGCTAATCTGGAGAAGAACGACGGCGTCGTCTGTGAATATTTGCTTAGCGAGCGAGAGCCGAGCGCGCGCCACGCCGCGGGCACCGACTGGCACCGACGATCTGTCAGCGGAGCGCGGGCACAGATGGAGAGTCAGGTTCTGAAGAGGAGGAGAGGGAGTTTGTGGGATTGTTTATTGCTGCGCTGTAATTGGATAAAGATGGCGTCTAACCTCTTTAGTCCTGTCACATTTCCTCATCCTCGCGAGGCCGATCTCTGACGCCCTGATTGAGTTTAGGCTCGATTGAAACTTATCAGGTTTCTGTTTTTGTTTCCAGGGCAGGAAGCGGCTTTTAACTTTGATGGATTCAACTTTGTTTTTCAGCATTTTTTTAGAAAGAAGAAGAAGAACTAGTTCCAAGTTTATCGAACCACGCACAGACGAGAATCCTTGAGCTATCCAATCAGAATCTGAACTGTTCACATGATTTACTGTCAGTAATCAGATCTGATCTGTTTGCGTCCACACTGACGTTTTCTACATGGATTTCTAGAGTTACAGGCCACGCCCCCAGAGAAAACTAAACCTAATAAGCAAAATGCACAACAGAAATCTAAAAAACAGATGGTTTGAAGTGTAAACGTTTGGGATGACCCACTTCCTGTGTGGAGACAGGAAGTTTCGAGAAGATCGGTTTATGCCCGGCGGAGTTAGAGGCCACTTCCTGTTTCCCATGGTTGCCGTGACCTTTCGAGTACAAACTGACGTGGTTTTTCACGTCGACGACAAAATGGACCTGATGACCTTTGTTATTTAGTCCTGACGTACGTCAGACAGAGTTCAAATTAAAAAATGTGTAGAATGAGTTGAATCTGAAAAAGCCATATTCAGATGAAATGATCAGATTAAAGTTAGAGACGAGGAAACGACAGATTTTCTCTCTCCTCGCGGCTGAAGTCTCGACACGACGCTGCCGCGGGGTCGCGATCGTCTCTGCCAACGAGGACACGAGGACACGAGGACACGCGCGTCTATAAAACATGAACGAGGAAATGTGCAGAAACTGCCCGGAGCAAACATATGCTGCCGTCTCTCAGCGCCGATGCTACATGATTACAATGAACTCCATTCAAGTCGTGTCAATTACAGTCATTAAAAAAATTGAGAACCACGGGGAAGTGGCACTAATTTAGCGGCTAATGAGCTAACAGGCTGCAGCAACACTCGATCAAATCACACAGTCCTTGATGAGATTTCTTTAATTCAACAGAGTTTTCTTCCTCGTTTTCACACAAACAGATGAAGAGATGAAATAATCACGGAGGATAAATGTGGAGCGACGAGCTGTTTGTTCTGATTTGACAGATTTGTCACGACAGGTGGGCGTGAGCAGATGTTCTGCAGACGCATCGGGACAGTCGGACCCTGGTGGGAAACCGAGTCAGGACTCGGTTCAGACCGAGCACCGATGGAGAACACACTGGAGACACTTTTCATGTGTTTTCTCTAAATAATTTCTCTAATCTAGAACTTCATCAGATTCAGTGGAAAGTTTCTTTTATGGCGGAAAACATTCCTCGTTAGGACTCGAACCATCGCCGCCGTCTTTGTCAAACTCTGCGATCGATCGCGTCAGGACCTGCGACAGTTACGATGTTTTAAACCCAGTTTTAAAACCATCCGAGGAATTTTACAGGAATTATTGCTAAAAACACATTTTCACACAGCAGGCTCCGCCCCCATCTGTCTTTGATCTGTATGCATGTCACCACGGCAACCCGTCTCCCGTTTTTCATCTTCTTTGATAACCACCATGAACAAGGTTTCGTCTCAGGAGATTGTGGAAATATAGATTTGTTAAACTTGGTTTTCTGAGCAGAACTCGTCTTTTGGCTTCTCTCTCACTAGGGGGCGCCACAGCAGATGATCCACATGTTCTATAGGGCAGAGATCTTAGTGCTGGATGTTCTTCCTCACACGACCGTCACGTTTATCCGGGCTTTGGATCAGAACAAGGAGTACAATGAAAATAGCAATGGCTACCGGGTACCTTGCTCAGGAGTCTCGAACCGGCAACCCTTCAGTCACAAGCCAACTTCCCTTTCCGCTTGCCTATGGGCTGTTGACCTATGACCTGTTCTGGAATCATCTGAGTTCCTGGTACGTGAACCTTGTTTGTCTTGTTTCTTCCATGAGTTCCAAACCCAGTCCAGAACCCGGTCCAGAACAGAGCCAGAAAACTTTGTTTCTTTGTTGACGACGAGGCGCTCGAGATCTGACCAGATGAACCCGAGACCTCCAAGTCTGACTTGAAAGTTTGGGCCTGAGGTGACTTTTGTGTCGAGTTTCCAGGTAAAGATTTGTGTGTCGACACAATGTTTCCATCCTGACACGCACACGCACACACAGTGTATCCTGTGGAGTGGGTTTCTTTCAGCCTCGTCCTCTCACGCTGATCCGTGCTTCTCTACCTTCCTCTCCTCATGAGTTACTCTCCGGAAACCAAGGTGCTCTTTACATTTGAAAGACCAGTTTCTTCTTTTGGATTAATTCATCAAAGTGGCCTCTCGCTCACACCGAGCAGCGGCGGCACAGGAAGTAGACGTGAGAGTGGAGAGAGGGATCATGAGAGGTCAGCATCACTAACTCACTGCCTTTCAGAACCCTGACCGGGTCTTTCAGCTCAGTCAGGACTCGGCGTCGGACTTGTCGGGACGAGGACAACAAAGAACATTTAACAGTCTAGTCGCGTCGAGTCTATTCACCCTGGAAACAAATCATTTTATACTTGCAGTCAGTTTATTAGGTACACCTGGTCCTGCCTGTCGTTTCTGTTTGGTTTGGAATGGTTCAGTCCTGGATCAGGCTTATGTTTCCACCTAGAACAGAACCCTTACTGTGTGGGCGGGGCATGGGCGGGGCATGGGCGGGTGCGACGACAACATATAAACAATCCACTGACTGTCGCGGCATTTTACTCTGGTTATTTTTTTGGTTCTATTTCTAATGGAAACACAGCTATAAACTGTACAGCAGTGGTTCCCAAACACTGGGTCTGGACCCACAGATGGGTTGCAGGGGTTATTGTTTGGGTTCCCCAAACAAATTTGCTGAATTTTCCCCAAACTTTGAATCAAGACTTCATGTAAATAAGTTTAAAATATCAACAAAACAACCAAACGAACTTTAATCTTGTCGCCGTTGTGAGAAAAAACATAAATACATACAGTATATCAAAACGACTCCAGGTGAAGGCTCCTCCCACAGTCACTTTACAGAATTAAGGATCATTGTTGTTATTAAAAAAACACAACTGTTTCTATTTTCCTCGTGTTTTGTGTTTTTATCGTCGGCGTAAATTTGTTCTCCTTCTTTTAGCCACTTCCTGTGCACAGTTTTTCTTCTTTTAGCGACTTCCTGTCCACAGTTTTTCACGGATTATTCTGAATCTTTGGTGACGTGTAGAGGAACACATTATTGGTAACAATCGACTCACTGAGGACGTCACAAAAAATAAATCTATCATGAGATTAATCATCTGCTTGAAACGGGATTACAGAATTACAGACTCTGTGATCTGGATTATGAATATTATCCAGGTTTTTCCGGAGCCTTCTGGGTTCAGAAAGTTCTTCTGTGGTTCAGAAAGGTTTCAGGTGCTGGGTTGTAAAGGTCTTGGTGAAGGTCTGTGACTCACGCTAACGCCCTTTAGTTACACACAGTTTTTAGAGTTTAACAATGTTGAGCTGTACAGTTGAAGGAGTTGTATTTTCATGTAGTTTCTTATTTTTACCAGCAGGGCGCGCAACAGTTACACGCAAGCGCTCGTCACGGTCGCACTTCCGGTTTGTTTTCTTCGCGGGCTTGTCAGGTTGTTTTTCCTGCAGCGACGTCAGTGAGAACAGTCATGCTACAGCCGAGAGCAAGTTAATGCTGATAATCAGCTAAAGAGTGGATAGAACGTTATTTTGTTTCGCGTTATTGGTTCTGAAAGGTATCCGCACCGAGGAGGACGTGTTTTGGGCTGCACGACATCGTCATTTTATCGTGTTTTGTCGAGAGAAAACTCCGGTGAGTAGTAATCATTAGCGCTTAGCATAGCATGCTAACGGCTGCCGACCTCGGCTAATTACTCACTTATTTCATTAATATATCTATCTTATGCGCTGTTACACTTCTGAGAAAACGTTTAAAAACAACCGGAGGCATATATGAGTGTATATGAGTGTGTTGAATTTGATGTATGTGGTTATACTTTGTATAACTAGTGCTATTGCTATACAACGTGTACTGATATATGTATCTATCTATATATATCTATCTATATATGTATATATGACGTGTGCTATTGCTATACGTGTACTGATATATATATACATATATATATATGACCTGTGCTATTGCTATACAACATGTACTGATATATATATGTATACACATATGTATATATATATGACCTGTGCTATTGCTATACAACGTGTACTGATATATATATCTATCTATATATGTATATATGACGTGTGCTATTGCTATACGTGTACTGATATATATATATATACATATATATATATATATGTATGACCTGTGCTATTGCTATACAACGTGTACTGATGTATCTATATATCTATCTGTATATATATATACACATATATATAAATATATATAAATACATGACTTGTGCTATTGCCATATGCTAGCTAATGTTACAAAGTTAAAGGAGTTGGTTTTGTGAGCTAAAACACATGCAGTTGTGTGCATTTGTCTTACGTAGAGACAGAAATTCAATGAATCATTCTCGAATATAATTGATATGTGAATTAATTCATGATTTGTGTGCACTACGCGGTGTTAAAGTTGTATTTCATATACACACCATTTTGTGTGTGGGCTGTTTACAGTTACTGTTTACAGTTGTATATGATACATTTTCAATGTGAATGGTTTACGTTCATTGATTTAAGTTAAGAAAGAGAAACACATCCATTACATCGTGCAGATAAGAAACCAAATCACACTACCCGGGGAGATGAACAATTACATTAAAGGACTAATACACACACTGATTTCGGACAAACTGTGGACATTGACTTATTTGGACGGTTGACTTTATTTTTTTATTACTTTCTGCCGTTTTCTTAATTTCATTTGCACTTTGAACAACATTCCTTGTGTACCTTTGTTTATTTTGCTGTTGTTGACAACTGAGGTTGTTATTGATAAATTCTAATTTGAAAAATATAAATTCAGTCATAGCTGAACTTTTTTTGTTAAATTGAAGAGTGGCTTCCTGCCAATAGATATTTTTGTTGTCTATGTCAATGATATCTAAATTGAAAATACATGACATTCACCACAGCTCATGTGCCATAGACTTCCGTTACACTCATGTTGTTGTGTTTATTCATTGATTTTGACCTTTGCCCTCAGTGTTATCTTCCATCTTTGAGTCCATGGAGGATATTATGGGATGTAATTGGACTGCTCTGTGTGGAAGGGCAGACTGACACGGACCCTTTTGCACTGACCTCAATTTCATTTGTTGCTCTGGTGGTTTCTGTTTCCAGAGAACATTAATGATCTTTGATTCAATTTTATTATTGTTACTGTTGTTGTAATAAATTGGTGTAAACATGAGTTACATGCACTCACACAATCCTCCGAGGCCAGAGAACATGAAGTTCCAGCAGAAGTTAAACAGTGTTTGTCAGGATTTCCGTGAGTAATCGCTGACCCGCAGACGTCCACGTCTGTTCTCTTTCTCTTCTTTCATTCCAGATTTTTCTAATTCTGTTGTTTTTTTCTGTTTTACGGACGAGCGGTGAAATATAAACCTCCACTAACTCATAACCAGGTTAGAGATCACCCAGATCTATCATCACTAACCCACTCACTGTAAGTCAATCACATTCCTCAGATGACAAGTTAACTCGTTAGATTCCCGTCTAATTCTTTGGTTTCTTTTCTTTCCTCAGGATTCCTCCGACACTCCTCGTTCTCTCCGTCTTCTGTGAGGTTGGCGTGACTTTGTGGATCCGTGGATGAAAGCTCAGATTATCAGCGCGGCCAGATTAAAACACCTGAGGAGAGAAGGAGAGGTCAGATCTCACACATGAATCAAACCTGATGTTATATTCAGATAAAGGCTCGTGTTCCACTCTCTTCTCCTCACATGTTTACTTCTGTAAAAGTAGGTTTGATAAAATAACATTAAAAACATGAGACTCATGAAAAGGAGTTTGAACGAGTTAAAATGGAGACGTTTGGTAACTTCCTGTTTCTTTGTTTTTATCAGCCAAACTTTATTTATACGACGCAAACAGTACAGGAAACACAGATGATCCATAATGTAAATAATAATAATGGACGAGTGAATCCTTGTTATAATGGTTTTGTAGCAGAATAACAAATATGAACATAAACAAAAGCCACTTCCTGTTTACTGATTTCATCTGTTTTCATGTTGAGATTTAGCTCAACTTTAATGCCACTTTTTATAATTCTGCTTCATTGAGACGTAACATAAACGCGGATGTTGGGTTTAGTTTTCGTCTTCTGACATTCGAGGCTATTAGTATTTCTCTTGCCACGTGTTGAACTGCCTTCCTGAGTTCATTTTAACATCCTTTGAGTTAAAGCAGTATCATATATCAATAACATATATATATATAAGTAGAGCTGCAACTAACTATTATTTTCATAATCGATGAATGGCTCGGTCCATAATTGATCGCTGTTCGTCTAACCTGGAAATGATGACGCTCTCAAACGTCCTGTTTTTGTCATGAAAAAAAGCTTCATTTAGTCATCGATTCATTGTTTCCACTCAATATAACATATAGATAATAATATCAGCACATGATTGAGATAAAGTAGATTTTTCTCCGTGTTAAAGCGTAAACACGGTGTCTTTCCCACATGTTCATACTTTCATGTCGTTCTCATAAACAAGCTCTAATAGTTTCCCCCGCTGCTGCTGCTGCTGCTGCTGCTGCTGCTGCGCCGCGCGCTGCCGTCACTTTGACGACGCAGATGAAAATATTCTCGTCGTTCCTCTCAATTACCTTTAAAGTCATAATTGGAAAAGGCTAAGTAGCTGTCGCGTGTCTTCAGCGTGGGCTTTAAGCACAAGTCCACGTGTGTGTGTGTGTGTGTGTGTGCGTGCGTGCGTGCGTGTGCGCAGCAGCACGCCTGTCAGAGGCGACGCGTCACATTAGTGAAGACGTGATGTTCCTGAGTGTGACACCGACGCACTTTTCTTTCTCTTGTTCGAACTCTTTTCTGCGCCGCTTGTTCTCATCGACTCTGTCGTGGTGTTTATGAAACACTGAAGATGAAGAGAAACAGTCAGAGAATTAATTTAAAGCTTCAGCGTCTGAGTGTTTGATCAAATCCACAACAATAAGTAAGAGAATGTTAATCTGAGTTACGGAGCAGAAGAGACCTTTAATCAAGTGTGTGTGGATACTAAAGGGGTCACTTCACGTCCACGACATAAACGTCACATGTTCACGTCTTTATCTCACTGTTAAACTGAAGTTTGTAAACCACTCACCCTCTCACACCAAACCTCGTGGAGAAAACCAGTGATTTTAACATCACACACACACACACACACACACACACCTCCATCACTAAGTTCTAATGTCTGATTTGGCCAATTCGACTTATGAAATTCTTTGTTTAGATTGACCTTGGTGACACAAAGTGACCACACGAGGCAGCAGAGGACCAGCAGCTCCTGAAAATCACTGATTTTCTCTCTGGGGTTTGGTGTGGGAGAGTGAGTGCTTTACAAGCAACTTATAACAAACGGCCACATCTCGCTGACGGTGGTCAGGTGACGTGCGTGAGCTCAGCAGGTTGATTTCGTGTAGAATTCTCGCAGACGTTGGCGTTTGTTTCCGGTTGCGGTCGGTCGTGTACGAGCGCCGGCACACGGCGACTAACGAGGAGGAGACAGAGTGACGTACGCGGCGGCCGTCTGTCGCCTCCACACCGCTTTATTCACGCCGAGGCCTCGCGACGTGTCTCCGCTGTAATGAGGGTCCCCAGAGAGCAGCTGCCCTCAGTCTTCCCGCCCGCCCACTGCGTGGGTCTTCATGTGCCGCGTGCTCATTTGCTCGCTGATGTAGCTCCCTGTCAGATTTATGTCCACGTTTAATTATGTCCACGTTTAATGGAAAGGCTTTTTACAACGTAAACAGCAGAACAAACACGCGCAGCAGCAGCAGCAGCAGCAGCAGCAGCAGCAGAAAAGTGCTCTAAACACGACTGAAGATCATTTTTCACGTCCTTCACAAAACAGATATTAGAGGGAGAATCAATGGAATGAGCTCTGAGAAGCTAACGAGTTTCATAGCATCTGTACGTGGATTAGGATTATTTATTGTTTGTTTGCTGTTGTTGTCGTTAGTGTCTTTGGTTTTTGATTTAATTGGCTGTAAAAATGTGAGTTCACTATGAAAAATCTCCGAGACTTTTGTCTCTGTGTAAATGTCATCTCACACACACACACACAGTCATTACTGTTAAAGCGGAATTGATCGCATTAACCCTTTCACCACTTCACACGTCAGATCCATATTGTTAAGTGGTGGCGTGGAGTCGTCTTTGAACCCGGGAGGAAGCGGCGTAACGATTCCGTCGCCTCGGTATCGAGCCGTCGCCGCCGCTGTCGTCTCACCGCGTGCTGCTGCTGCTGTTGCTGTTCATGCGTTCACAAATGTCACCATGTCATCCAAACACACACACTTTCATGTCAGCGTTGTGTGTTTGTGTGCATCGCCGTCACACTTGGCTCTTTTTTTACACTTTGTTTAAAATGAAAATGAAACGCCTACGTCTTCAGCCTCCGTTCTGTTTCCACGCGCTCGTTACTGTCGCAGCCGTCGCCTAGCAACAAAGTTTCTACAGCAGCACGGAGTGGACAAACTAATCAGAGACATTTTGAAGCAGAATCTTTATTTTGAATCACTTTCTGTTGAGATTCTTCACTCAAGTTTCAAACGTCAACTCGACATCAAAGACATCATGATTTGTCTTTGTCCCTGGGTTTTCCAGGACATATTTCCTGGAATTCAAGGACCAAATGTGCTGACACACGACTCATTTTTAAATCAATCGACTCTATTGTATCATGTCATCCTTTTACGACCGAGACGAATGTATCCCATAAGGCGGTTTTAGTCTGAGTCCACATGAGCGCGAGCCGCATACGCAGACTTCGATCCGTGTCGATGTTTTTTAAGAAGCTAAAGAAATGTCGATGGAGTCATTCAAAAATGTTGTAATTTGTTTGGAAATATATTTGTTCTTTGCACTTTTTTGTTTGTGGGCGGGTCTTAGGAAGCTGCCTGCTGATTGGCTGGAGTTTTGGAGTCGCTGTCTGACTGGAACTCGTTCCTCAAGTTTCCGCTGATATTTTTGAATGATTCAATCCATTTTTGTTTAATTTCTTTTGCTTCTTAAAAAGTGTTGTTTGAAAACATAAATCGCCATCATGGACAAAGACGAGCTCTTACAAGTTGTTCTGGAAAGTCCTTGACCCTTGTTTGTCATGATTTAATGACTCAGACTCTTTGTGTCTTTTATCTCGTCTCCGTCGTCCTCTGCTCTGTTTTCACTCCTCGTCTCGTCGGCATCACGTAAACGGACATTTTTGATTTCTGTCTCTGCGTCACTGCATTAGTCTGAAAGTATGTTTGTCGTCGTTGTTGTCGTTGTTGTCGTTGTTGTCGTTGTTGTTGTTGTTGTTGTTCGCCCTCCTCCTCCTCCTCGTCTGCTTTTTCTAAGGCTGATGTGTCTTTCATTACCGGGCTCTGACAGCGCTGAGCCGAGTGGACGTTTGTCACCGTCTAATGGGGCTTGGCAGCGTACACCGTGTTTGCAGCACCTCACAGAGGAAAAGACCAATAACCCTCGCTCACACGCTCACTCCACTGTTCAATTCCACTCCATGTCGGCATCAGTGCGGAGAATTGGATCCGGCGTCTGTGGACAAATTCCACGTCCAGTTGACCTGACGGGAATCCACAAATTCCTCTGGAAAAAGATCTCACACACGGCGCCGCCTTGATTCTGATGCGGCTGCCAATCATTATGGAGAGGAGGGGAGGGGAGAGGAGAGGAGGGAGGGAGGAGGGAGGAGAGGAGAGGAGAGAGAGGGAGGGAGAGGAGGAGAGAGGGAGGGAGGAGGAGGAGAGGAGAGGGAGGAGAGGAGAGGAGAGGAGGCGAGGCCTCTGGAGTCGCTCTTCCCTGTTTCTCACTGAGACTCGGGTTAAAAACAAAGATGTTTTGAAATGAATGAAGACGTGAAACTGAATTGTGAACTTTATTAATGTCACATATTTACAGACGTCTGTCGATCTCAGATCTGACCCACGGTTCATTGAACAGCCTTCAAACTCACTGAGGTTTGAGGAATTGTGACAAATATAATAACAAAATATCACACACACACACACACACGTGTATATATGTGCATATAAATATATGCACATATATACATGTCTATATACATATATTTATATATTTTTTTCTAATGTTTCTAAATGGAATTAGTAGAGTTTGTTTATTTATATACTTTATATATTTGTGTGTATATATATATGTATACAGTATATACTGTATATATATATGTGTGTGTGTGTGTGTGTATATACAGTATATAAATAAACTACTAATTCCATTTAGAAACAATATTAGATAAAAATAAACATATTTTTTTAAAACAAATGTATATATAAATAAATGTGTACTTTTATTATACGGACTAAAAAAGACATTTTGGAGAAAAGTTCTGTCGTTCTATTTTTTTTAACTTATCAGTTTATCATGATATTATGTCGCATGTGGAAATGATGATAAAGAATCTTTGTAAAGCATAAACGTCCTGTTTTCGACTGTGACTGTGTTTTCCTGCTGTTTTATCACCGTGGAAACGTTTTGAAGAACTTTCTCAGGGTTCGGGTTCAGGTCGGACTTTCCTCCACAAACACGAGATGATTGTTGAATTTTAAATGTAGAACAGGCTGAAAGATGAAAGTCAGACGACGACAAAAGAGTTCACGCTCGCTTATAATCACCACTCCCATCGTGTTCCTGCGGTCATTGTTCGGGCACATCTTGTACCTAGATGAAGATGTGGATTAAAGTTTGCAGGATTATTAAACAGCGTCGTCTCTTTGATCGATCAGGTGATCGGAAAAAATTAAACGCGCTTTAATTAGGAACAAATGAATAGAAGATGATGGACGACCTTTCTGATCCTTCTGGAGGAACTTTGTCCGCCGAGGACATTCAGAGCACGTCAGACACAGGACAGGACGAGGAGAAAGAAAAGTGACTGGAAGACAAAGAAAAGCAGATGAGAGTGAAATGATTAAATCGACAGCAGGAGACGGAAGCGGCAGAGAATTGGGCTGAAGAGAAAATAGATTTGCAAAGTTCCTCACATCCAGAGCAGCGCTCACATCTTTGTTATTAATCACCACTTTAATTTGATTCCACCAAGGAGACAGGAGACGAGGAGAGGAGAGGAGAGGAGGATGAAACATGATGTGGGAGTGAGAAACCTGCTTCTCTCTGCTCGCAGATAAAAGGTCGATGGATCTTTCCATTTTTAAACGCACCTCTGCGCCCACGTGTGTGTGTGTGTGTGTGTGTGTGTGTGTGTGTCTAATAACAAGATGTTCCTTTGAAAATTGCGGCGCATTCATCGCGGTGTGTTCTTCCAGGCCAGCGACACGGGGCGAAATGTCAACCATTAGAAATAAAACAGCCTCGTCATGACAGCTGGTGACAGCGTGAACAACAGAGGAGCAGAGAGGAAGACGAGTGATGGATGTGGAGAAAAGAGGGGAAACACAAACCTTCCTCTTCTTCTTCTTCTCAGCTGCTGAATCTCTGAATCTTTCTCTTTAAATTCAATCTTTTCTGTTTTAGATCTTGACGAAGACTGCGGAGAAAACTCCCGCTGTGAAACAAACTCCTCATTAGCAAACAGTTTCCTTTCATTTCTCTGATCTGATGGAAAGTCTTTGCTTTACGAGCAGCTGTGAAGTGAATCCACCTGGAAAAAAAAGCACTGATGTTTCTAACATGTGACCCAGTGAGAGTCGGTCAGACCGCTGACCAGGGGGCGCCACTGAGCGTCACGCCCGGTCCAACTGTCGCAACGTTATCTGCGATCACATGTCAAGTAACTTCAGAATAAAAGTGTTCACAGTAAAGACGCGTCTATATTACAACTTGATATTGATTTGAGGGCCATGTTAAACCTGTTGGAGGGCAGCGTGTGGCCCGCAGGCCGCGAGTTTGAGCCCTCTGACTCCGTTTGTCTCATCTTAAAGGAGTTTAAGTCGATTTTCAAAGATGGCTGCATGTTCCGTACCGGAGTTCACGCGCTACGTTGGTCTGATTTTACTGAAGAGAGTAAACTACGAGCTGGAGATGGAGCTGATATCCAAAATATCAGGACACTTTTTCTGAAGTCCATATTTGATCTTTGAAGATGTTTACGCGATCCAAAGTATAGATTTACACATTAATGCGTAAATCTTTTATTCATATTTTATCACAGTCCAAACATTCACTTTGTGGATTAGATTAACGCAGATTATCGTGTTGTTATCAGGACTGAAAGGATGCGGCGACACAATGATACAAATCTGTAATGGATTATAAAGTAAATGTTATAAATCCTGTTAAAGACTATTGTTTGTTGCCTCTAAAGAGGAAACGTGTGCCACAGCAGTTTATGCTAAAAACATCAATAAAAGCATTAAAACTGTGAAGTACTGCATTAAACAGAAGCAGAGAAACGTTGTGTTCTTCATGAAATCGCGGCGTCTCATGTTGCCTGATTCCTGTTTTTGTACCGCGAGTTTACAAAGAGTCGAATTTACATTTATAGTAAAATGCAAATCCCGCGTGTGCAGTATTAAATCCTCTATGACCGCTCCTTAAATACGCCGTTGCACTCCAGTACATCATTCCTTTCACCGGTGTTTTAACTTAAATTGATTTGCTGACCTTGAAAACGTAGCTTTAGGATTTGAAATCTCGTCTCTATCTGCAGCAGCTCCGTGATTAAAGATAAAAGGTGTAATTGCGCAGCAGCGGCGGCGGCGGCGGCGGCGGAAACCCCGGGACCAGGATCACCACCAAAAATCTAATCGACACTTCCTTTGCCCGAGGCCAATCTGCTCGCCACATTTCAAGTCTATGCTGCTGATTAAAACCTGGAATCTGTCACAACTAAAGGTGCAAAAATAAGACTTTATTTATTAGAATTATTGTAGAAGAAGCAAAATCTATTCATCTTTCTCTGAATCTCATAAATGTCTAACTTGGCAGGTGACTTCCTAGAACCCAGTTCAGACGGGGTTAGTTTTACATGGAGATGTGAAATCATTATTAACTTCTCTGTGATTTTAGTCCAAATGTCAATCATCTTTACCTGGAAGATGTCAGTAAAGATTACAGTGGAGAAATGACCCCAGGTAATCCTAATCCTGTGTGAACAGACAAGCAGTAAATCGTCATGTCCTGTTTACGAGCAGCTAGCCAGGCTAATCAGGAAGCTAAGGATTCTCATCCAATACTGAGACGTCCTCAGATCAATGTCAGTTCTCTCTCAGTTTTCCCTAAACGTGACGTGGTTATGCAGCGTCGTCTCAAAGTGAACTCAAACACGGTGTTTCCTCCCGTCTGGGATGAGAGGCTCAGTGGTCCTGGAGAGACTCAAACAACGCAGGGCGTGAACAGTAGGTGGCGTTGTAACAGGGTTAACAACAAGGGAGACATTTCAAGGACCCAGGTCTGTTGAGGACCATTTTTCTGAACATGTTTGGAGATCTGAGTGTAAATGTGGCAGACGTATCGTTGAATGAGCCTCGTCCACATGTCCAGGAACAGTCAGTGGAAGACAGACTGTGATTGTGGGTCAGCTGAAGCCTGGAGAACCAGTCCTGCACCACTTTATACAGAAGATGACGTATCTTCAGTCTGTGCAGAGCAAACATCTCATTTCTTACCTGGTGTCAGTGTATCCAGGTCTGCAGATGAATGAACAGTCATTACAGGCCGTCATCGCCGTGCGTCTGCTCCACCGAAAACTGTTTTCACTGACGGACGCGAGGTTTTTTTTTTATAGAAAGAACTCACTCCAAAAACAAAAAGACTGATGAGTCACAGAGACTCAGACTCTCCACAGGAAGATCATGTGTTAGTGTGTGAGCAGCTTCACCCTGAACATCTTACGTCGTCTTTTGTTCAGTGTTTTTACCTCAAATTCTCAGTTTCATTTGTTGATTGTGAATGAAGTGGATGTAGTTTTTCCACGCGTGGAGATGGATGCTGTTTTTGAGGTGTTTTTGAATAAGACGTAGATCTAACATTGGTTGTGTGGAGTTGAATTAAAGAGGCACTCCCATCAAATAAAAGGTGAATGTTTCTTTTTCTAGTTTTGAAGCGGTTTAACGCTTTGAAAGGACGAAAATCATCATTAACAGTTTGGTCTTCAGGTTTTTTGACACGTTCTTTATCAAACTGTCCAATCAATCTCCAAAAGCCACCGCTGACAAACGTGTCGTTGTTTTCAGTGGAACAATGAGATCTTTGCTTCGAAGCCTTCAAAGCCTTGTCACAGTCCCTCATCCCTCATTGCCTGGAACCAGTTCTGGTTGTTGACGGCACGTCCGGGAAGGTTCTGGTCCTGGGTTTGATTCCTGGCTGGGAAATGCTGCAGCCCTGGAAAGTGAATTCCCTCTTCCCTCTCTGCTGAGCACCTTCGACGTCAGTTGTGATTGTTCCAAAGTGACACCCGGCGCCCAGATTCTGCCATCACTTGTCGGCGCTCACAATAACACCCCCCCCTCCGTCCTCCCCGTCCTCCCCTCCCTCCCCTCCTGTCTCTCCATTCTTTTCGTCTATTCAGCTGCCTGTCTGCAGCGGTGACTGGTTCATCCTCATTTGCACCGCTCATATCCGCAGACCTGACATCCCCACTGTCTGCGCTCTCCCACTCCTCTGCTCCTCATTGTTTCTCCGCTCAATCATTTTAATTGTTATTGTTGGATTATTGTTGGATTAACGCTGTGACCGTTAACCATTACCAACACATTCTGTGTGAGAAAGCTGCCTCTTCTTTCCACTTGTTTCTCCATCAGACTGGATGTTGGAACCTGAGGTTCAAGTTCGTTTACTTTAAATATTAAAATCACGCGGTGCGTTCACAATGAGCTCGTGTTTTCAATCTTTATATTTGGAATAAAACCAAAATAACCAGCTTCAACATTTCTCATTTCTGTTCTTTGGCCCCCTTCACTTGGGCGGAGCTTGAGTGGCCACACAAAGTCAGCCGATTGGGCGACAGAAAAGCAATGGGTTTAAATATCGAATGTCCACAGTGTGTCCTCATACAGACTGGTGTTGTCTTTGTGAGACAAACGGAAGAAAGAGCTGCTGGACGTCCTCCATTTCTCTGTCGTCGTGACACTGTGCTCAGGCCCCACCCACACTCCGCCTACCAAGCAAAGCTTCTGTTCTCAGTGGAAACACAAGCCTGACCTGGGCTGTACCGTTCCAAACTGAAGTGTATGTGTGTACGTGAGAAAACACATTCTGTGGCTTATGGCGTGGTGCTAATGCTAAGCTAACTATGTCAATGGTTAAGAGACTCAGAATTCAAACAATGTCACACATTCACAGCACTGACTTCGCCTGTGATGTCGAAACAATTAAAGTATGATTGCTTATAATAATAATAATAATAATAATAATAATAGATTTTATTTGTATTGCACTTTACATTTGAAAAACAAACCTCAAAGTGCTACATTTTTAAAAACAAGATAATAAAATAAATAAAAGAAATAAATTAGCTGTATGCTTTCCTAAAGCATAAAAAAAAGCTGTATTGTTTGCTTATTGTCGTCTCCATGGTTACGGTTGCTAATGCTGATTTTAGCGTTGAATATTCAAACAAATATTGGCAACAGAAATAGTGTTTTTATTCCACAGTAAACGTGCAGCTGAAATGCTAAACAATGACTAAACTCAATCAGTTTAATATTAAAGTCATAGTTTATGTTTTTGTTTCTGCTCTTGTTTTAAGTTAGTGTAGCACACGAGCTAACGCGCCAGTGTAACTCACAAGCCAACTCGTCAGTGTAACTCACGAGCCAACTCGTTAGTGTAGCACATGAGCCAACACGTTAGTGTAGCACACGAGCTAACATGTTAGTCTAGCACACGAGCTAACACGTTAGTGTAGCACACGAACTAACGCGTTAGTGTAACTCATGAGCCAACTCGTCAGTGTAACTCACAAGCCAACTCGTCAGTGTAGCACATGAGCTAACACGTTAATGTAGCACACGAACTAACGCGTTAGTGTAACTCACGAGCCAACTCGTTAGTGTACCACACGTGCAAACATGTTAGTCTAGCACACGAGCTAACACGTTAGTGTAGCACGCGAGCTAATGCGTTAGTATAACACATGAGCTAACACGTTAGTGTAGCACGCGAGCTAATGCGTTAGTATAACACACGAGCTAACACGTCAGTGTAGTTATGTAGTAGTTTGAAATTAGGCGAACATCTCAATTAAACATTGTAAAGGTCAGGTCAATGAAAATGTTTACGTTCAGTGGAGATTTGGGAAAATTTGTTTTTGTACAAAAGAAAATGGAATTATTTGTTGCTTTGTTGTTGGTTCTTATCGGCTCTATACTGCCCCCTGTAGGTCTGGGTCTTGTTATGTGGGTTTGTGTGGACGATGTTATTATTCCGAAGTGGAAAAACTTCCCCGTTATTGTTTGTCAGAGTGGATTTGCCACCGATTTGACTTTCTTGCATCAGTCGTTGGAGACGCTGAGTTTTTCTTCCTCTCACCTTGTTAAGAGCAGAGAAAACGCCGAGCTCAGCAGTTACGACACTGAGGGAGAGGTTTAAGGTGACGGCCGCGCCACGAGACGTGGGGAGGTGTGAAAGACGAGTTTCAGGCTCACACCGCTGCAGCTTTTTATCTGCTCATCTGCAATTAGATGGAAGCTGTGCCACGGTCGGAGTCTGAGACTGAGTCTGAGTCTGAGACTGAGACTGAGACTGTGTCTGAGACTGAGTCTGAGACTGAGTCTGAGACTGAGAGACTGAGACTGAGTCTGAGACTGAGACTGTGGAGACTGAGTCTGAGACTGAGTCTGAGACTGAGTCTGTGTCTGAGACTGAGTCTGAGACTGAGTCTGAGACTGAGTCTGAGACTGAGACTGAGTCTGAGACTGAGACTGTGTCTGAGACTGAGTCTGTATCTGAGACTGAGACTGAGACTGTGTCTGAGACTGAGTCTGTGTCTGAGTCTGAGTCTGAGACTGAGACTGAGACTGTGTCTGAGACTGAGTCTGAGACTGAGTCTGAGACTGAGACTGAGTCTGAGACTGAGAGCACTGCGGCCACATGTGGATAAACATAGACATGTCCAGACACATGAGACTTGTAAATAGCATGGACGTGAAAGCAGCAGATTGGAGCAGACAGTTTACAGAGAACCAAAGCGAGGGTTCAAAGCTCGTCTTCCCTCTGAAAGAAAACATAAAATAAAAAAGATTGCAGCACATTCCACAAATCCACGGAGGGACAAACTCCCATGTTCTGCTTTTATATCCGCGGCGCCTTCTGTAAACACTCGGCTGGAATTAAAGAGAAAAATCAGCCGTCCACACACATTCACTCTGTCACTCTCTGCGGCTGATCTCATGGTGTCTGAGCCTCAGGCTACATGCTTCTGCTGATTGTTACGCAGCCGGACTAACGGCACATCAAAGGTGGCCCTGCACCGAGCTCTGTGTGTGCGTGTGTGTGTGTGTGTGTGTGTGTGTGTGTGTGTGTGTGTGTGTGCGTGTGCGTGTGTGTGTGTAACATGGGTCATTTCAGCTGTTTCTCCCTCAGATTAAATGGCGCTCGAGACAAATGAAGAGCGTCAGTAATCTGTGCCTCTCAGTCTCTGCAGGGTGTGATTTCCTCAGATTGATCCTCACGATAAACGACTGGAGAGGCTTCTTCTTCTTCTTCTTTTTTTTTAACGCCTCTATTTTTACACTTTTACTGCCAGTGACGTCTCAGCGCTGCTTCGTTAAATTTTTAATGCCTGTGCATATGTTTGCATAATACATCAGAGTCAGATTAGCGAGCGCCCGTAACGCCACTCAACACTTAAAGATGAGGATTATATTTATTTGAATCTGAGAGTCCATTTTTAGTTTGGTGTGAGAATTTCTGAGCTGTGATCGTTTCCACTGTTTATGATTAACTGCACGTTTTTACAAGGCTTAAATTACCCTAATGAACATTAGAAACGTGCATTCATCTGATTTATTCTGTCCACCTTTATTTTGGAGAACCCTGATCCAGATTAGCTCTGACTGTAAATCTTCTGAATAAACAATGGATTTAGTGAAGCGAGTCTGCTGTAATCCATTTTAAACCTGCGTAGAAATGAATGAATGAACTGTGTTGTTGATCAATATCTCATGAAAACCAGCGACTTGTTCTGCTATAAAGTTACCAACGTTAAAGTCAATGCTGAGTCGTGTTTTGTGTAATTTATTCAGACGAAAACGCTCCAGCCTCCTCTGATCTCTGACCTCACCGTCCAAAGGTGTGAAATCATGACCGCGTGAATGAGATGTGTACGTCATGTCGCACGCACGCACACACACACACACACACACACAGAGTTATTTTCCTCTGTCTCACACTGACGACACTTGTTTCATGACAAGAGTGTGAACGATGCACCTGTCAGTGCTGGAGACACTTTTAAACAGCACACACACACACACACACACACACACACAGAAGTCAGAAAGTAGCAGAGTTGTTTTTGCTGCTAATTGTTGAAGCTAATCTTAGCCGTTGAGCAGCTGTGAAAGAGTGTTTCTCTGTCGCTGACGTCTTTGAAGGGAAAAACTAATCTGGGTTTTTTTTAAAGGTGGTTGCACTCACACACACATGAGGCTCATCAGCTTGGCTATCAGCAGACAACAGACGTTAGTCTCAGGTTTGTAAAGCACTCACTCTCCCACACCAAACCCCACAGAGAAAATCTGTGATTTTAACATCACACACACACACAGGAGTTGTTCCTCCATTGTCACTTTGGCATTTTAAAATCCTACATTTGGGTCTGATTCAGTGACACAAAGGGACCACACGAGGCAGCAGAGGACCAGCAGCTCCTGTGTTCACTGATTTTCTCTATGGGGCTTGGTGTGGCAGAGTGAGCGGTTTTCAAACCTCAGTTTGTGAGATGAAGACGTGAACGTGTTTTTCTTGTGTCCCCACCGACAGCCGCGATGTCACTGCTGTTTGGTCAGCAGCAGGGGGCGCTCACCGTGTCAGCACCTTGTTCAAACACACACCCGACTTGTCCGCTGAGGTAACGATTCCTTATTTACCTTCTTCTTGCTCTTAAGTTTATAGATTTGTGAAAACTGCACAAACACAGAACAAGCGCTTAGATATAAGCAGCAGTGACGCTCGTTAATTGTTCCCCTTTTTCTCCAGCACAATTACAACCTTTCAGATGCATCGCTTATCGACTCGGGCTGTGACCTCCAATCACCGCATGACCTTTGAACTCGCCCGGCGCTGGGATATTCCCGTTCGGGGAGGCTTGTTATTGACTCAGAGGTTAGTGGCTCAGCTAATTGCTATTTGCATAGCTTTATTAGCATCCCGGCGCTGCGTCTGTGACATTTCAATCCCATTCTTTTTTTAACCGGCTTCTCTGTCTCTGCGGCTCCGTGGCGTTCCTCACACTCTGGGCAGAGGAATTAGACAGTGTTTGGCGTGTGATTAAGTATTCATGCTTAAAGTAGCGACGGGCAGATCTCAGGAGAGGCAGCCGTGGAGGAGGAGAGCAAACATTAATATGCGCTTAATAACTCTTTCTATCTGCTTCCCTGTTTCTGGCCCTCCACATATATTCTGTGAATTATAAAATATTGAATTTCAGAAGATCAATGGAAATAACGGCGGGGAAATGTCATGAAATTTTAAATTCCTTCTCTTTTTTTTGGGAGATTTTTTACGAGCACATTTGTTTCAAATTGCCAGTGACGAGGCGCGACCGACGCCGCGGTGCCGGTTCCTCACCTGAACCCGCGGGGTTGTTTCTAAGTGAGAGAACAGACGTGTGTGTGTGTGTGAGCATGAAGTGACAACAACAGAAGAATCTGAGGACGTATCCCATGGATTTCACTCCTCAGAAGTTTGTAGCGTGACGCTGATTCTCCCAAGGCCGCGCGTGTTCACAGTGACATCAGTGCTGTGTTAAAAGAACTTGTTCAGTTGGAAAAAGATCAGTGTGTTCCAACAACAGGGGTCCACGCTGACAACAGTCGACCGGCTCCGTGAAAGAAACGCTCTGTGGAAACTCTCTCCTGTTGACCCGCTTTTTTAAAATGCTGCTTGTATTTCACATTTTAAATCTATCCTGTCTTTGATTAGTCAACGTTTCCAGTTAAAAAACATCATCTTTATTCATTTAAGAGATCGTTTTCAAAGAAGGAAAACCAAAATAAACTCTCGCTGGGATCTCGCATGAGCGCATATATCGTAGTACATATAGTAGCATCACGTAAACAATCATGAGTATATATCGCAGTACGTATAGTAGCATCCCGTAAACAACCATGAGTATATATCATAGTACGTATAGTAGCATCACGTAAACAACCATGAGTATATATCGCAGTACGTACAGTAGCATCACATAAACAACCATGAGTATATATCATAGCAGTAAACAACCATGAGTTTATATAGTAGTAGTAGCATCACGAAACAACCATGAGTATATATCATAGTACGCATAGTAGCATGAACAACCATGAGTATATATCGCAGTACGCATAGTAGCATCACATAAACAACCATGAGTATATATCATAGTACGTACAGTAGCATCACGTAAACAACCTTGAGTTTATATCATAGTATGTACAGTAGCATCGCGTAAACAACCATGAGTATATATATCATGCGTGGTAGCATCACATAAACAACCATGAGTATATATCGCAGTACGTATAGTAGCATCACGTAAACAACCATGAGTATATATCATAGTACGTACAGTAGCATCACGTAAAC